>NW_004567121.1:1515184-1773871 GCF_000260355.1 Condylura cristata
TTTTTTTTTTTTTTTTTTTTAAGGATTTACTTATGTATACATACAGTGGGGTACAGGCCCAAGGCATGGGCCGGGGTGGGGGGGCGTCGGGGTGAGAGGATTCACCAGAGACAGAATGGGGAGCTGAACGGGCAGATGTACTGAAACACACTGCTGAGGGGAGCAATGGGCAAGACAGGAGAGGTCTGCTACACCATGTGGGTCAGCTCCCTGACTAGAGATCGAACTCATGCTGTAGTAGCTGTGGTAGCTTCATAGTGCTGAGCTTTAACCTGCTGCACCACCAGGGAGGGCCCAAACTTACATTTGTAATAAATCCTCAGGCAATGAGATTCTACCTGACCAGAGAAACTTGTTGAGCACTATACTTATTATGGCCACAGGCCAGGAGGCAGTGGAGTGACCAAGATCATGTCTGATAGAGGCTATGGGTCATCTCTATTTCTTCTGGTACTGTGTTCCTATTCTGGCCTAGCACAACCCTCAAGGAAAACCAGCCATTCAGAAACCCCGAGACATCTCCCAGTAAGTGTACAGCAAGATTACCTGTGGCTTTGGCCTTTCACATTGTCAACCAAACTGCGGATATAACATGCTTTTGAGGTTTAGTTCTCTGGAAAGTGGGCCCTGAGTTGTGGATGGAGAAAGTCACCAAGGTGAGAGGGGTCAAGTTCTGGGCCAGGAAATAACCTTGTGATGGTCAGCCCTTGGGCACCCACCCTATCTCTTCTTTCACTTCTGCATAAACAGAGGGAGATGTTAAATAGCTACCTCAAATACCAAAAGGGGGCAAACTTCCAAGATCCTCATGGGTGAGGGGGTTTGGATGGGTCAGGCTGTTTGCTACTCTAAGAAGTAGCAGAGTGTTTCAAAGGAATATGTGTGGGCTCCTGTTCATCCCAGGGGCAGCAGCAGATCTTCTTGGTCAGGATGCTGGGTGGAAAACTGAGCGCCTCCATTGTCTGCTCATTGCTGACTCCTTTCCAGGGGAGAGAGATGATTTCAACAGCACCGACCTGACAGGGTCGATGTGATGCTGGAATGTGAGCCTTCCTTGGGAACAGCCTTTGGAGTCTGGGATGTGCTGAATAAATGAAAGTCACAAAAAGCTGCATGTGCTCTGGCATGGCCTTGGAGAAGGCTGGTAGTCAGGCCACAGGGGAGTAGAAGGACACGGAGTCTTTCTGAACCTTGGGTAGGTCTGGAATGCGCAGAACACTTTGCAAAATCTGCTTCTCAGGGGAGGTCCCCTCAGGAAAGGCTGTAAAACTGCTCAGAGTTACATGGCTTTAGGTCTAGAAATGGGAGCCCTGTTCAGAAACAGTAGAAAAAGGGTCCCCAAGTGTAACTTCCTCTGTCTCTCTCCTGTCCTGGCATCAGGTAGCACAAAAGCCTGATTATTTGCCCTGGGGACCCATGTCATTATCCCTAAAAACTAGTGTGAGATAAGCAGGAAACACTTTCCTTCCCCCTGGAAGTTTAAATCTGAGAAATCAAAACAGTGGACTCCCGAGGCCTGGGTAACTTAGTGTCGGGGAGCTCACCTTATCCTTTCAGAAAACTTGTGGAATCTCAAAAAGTTGGCTTCCAGCACTGCCCAAATCCAATGTGAGTAAACATGAGCAGGATGTGAGTGCTGGGGTCATCACTGCTCTTCTGCCACCTGGGTGCAGAATGGGCTCTGGTGTGTTTTGCATGTGGTGATGGGGACTCAGCTGTGGCCTCTCTGCAGTTAGCTATGGCAGTGCCTTGGATATGACAGTAAACTGAGGCCACAGTCTCCCTTCCCTTTACTCTGGTCCTTACTGCTTGAAAGGTTGAGGCTTCTGTCAAAGTGAGGGATAAAGTGCTCTGTCTGGTGTCCACTCAGTCTGGGGTGGGGGTTAGGGGAGCTGATCTCTTCTCCCCTTTTCAGTCTCCATGATGGGAATCTTTCCTCTGTGCCATTAAGAACATGAAGGGTGCGATTTCAGAAGTGATGGGGAAATTGCATTTCAATTACCTGAGGTGGAATTCTATTCTGTGTTATGTATGTGAAGCTCCAGGACCCCAAGAACACTCCTCAGACCCAAATGAAAGCAAAATTGTGTATCCCCAGTTGGGAGACATAACTAGAGCCTCTCAAATAACAGAAACCTACAGAAATAGCATAGCCAGCTAAGACGGCACTAAGAGTGGCCTCCCATGTGGGCAGAAACTCCTCTAGGGCTGTCCCAGAAGCTCCTGGGGCTCTCCACCTACTTCCAGTATCTCCCAGCATACAGACGGGAAGTCATCTGTATGAGCAGTTCAAAAGTTGGGGCAAATCTTTTAGAATTCCTGGATTAACTTGGGTTTCTTGGGTTTCACTAGACAGCCAGGCAAACAGTGAGTCATTCAGGATTTGACTCGTCCATGTAATAGCTTCCAGACAATAGCATCCATGCAATAGCTTCAAGATAGGTGAGGCTTTGCAGAGGAAAGCTAGAAGTTAGAATCTATGGAGTAGGTAGGGGAAACCCAAATGTCAGTGCCAGCAGTGCTCCATCCAGTGTGCCTTAGGAAGTTCGCCAACTCTTTCCCTCTGTTTGCCTGGTAAATGAAGGGTTGACCAGATGGTCCTGAAAGTCCTGCCTCCTCTCATGGTTTTGGTCAAACTCCACATGTTTGGGGTTCCATACCGCAGGGCTGTCTGGGTGTTGCACTTTGGTTTTGCCTTGCACCCAGAAGTGGGTAATTGGAGGAGAGTCCGGGTTCCTAAGCCACCCTTCTTTCGATGGTGAACTAAAGGAACCAGGTTCCCCCTTCCACCCATGTCTGCCACGATGTACTTCTTAGTTCCTGTTTTTCTTCACCTACCCAGCAAGACTATGCTTATGAAATCTTGGACACAGATGCTGGATTTTCAACCATTCTAGAAAATTCTAGCTCATAGGACATAAATCAGTGGACTGGTTTTCTGGGCAGCATTCTCCTGGGAATGTTAGTACCACTAAGTCAGGAGCCACCCCTCGGAAAAGCCTCATGTTTCATTAGCATTGGCAAATGAGACTATTGAGGAAAAAATAAAGACAGTAGGAATTTGTGTGAATCATCTAATCGTCGTAAAGCCACCAGGGGAAGATGTTGGGGAAAAACAAAGCAGCATTTCAAGAAATAAATACAAGTTGCACAGATCCCACGCAAGTGTCGGGACAGCGAGGTCTCTAGGTTTAAAGGGAAGCTTTGCTCTCTGACGGGGAAGCCGTGCGGGAAGAGCTCCCAGGCTGGGCTGGATCAGCTGAATTCTGCCACCAGCGGAGGCTAGTGTGTGAAAAGGAGTTCTGCTCCAGATAGGTTTGGGAAACACCCAACCCCCGACTTCACAGGCTTTCTTTATTTCTTAATAGCTCAGGGTCTCCTGAGTGCTAGTGTGCAATGTGAGTGGATTTCCAGGGTCAGGGTGGAACTCTTCTAAAATCTCCTTTTCACAGAGAAATTTGTGCCATTAATAAAAGTGAAGAAATAGTGAAGGTCGGGGCCGCCGGCTTGCTTGGAGCACTCGTGGGCGCATCTTGGACGGGTGCATGTGGTGGGGAAGGTGACGTCAGGGTACCCGTGATGGCCGGAAGAGCCATGCGTGACTCGGTGTGGTCAGAGGACGCCAGGAGTAGCAGCAGCTTGGCTTTCACCTGAGCAGCAGCACAGCCCCAGCCCTCCCCGCCTCCCACAGCTCCCTGACAGCCACCTTCCATGCAAACTTGCAGTAGGGCTGCAGTGTGGACTTCAGAGAGAGGATGCCATGGTGTTTTCGAATTGACCTGTGTCTGTAGGGGCATCCTTTCACTTATTTTGAGGACATACGGAAGAGCATCCTCAAGCAAGGTGTAGCTTGGGTGCCAAGCCATATTGGTCTAAGAGGCAAAGCAGTTTTTAGTGGAATCGTGTGCTGTCCTCAGCTTGGCTCAGGAGACCCTTTTCAATCTTTCCTTCTCTCTGTCTCCTGAGGCTGCTGAGCACAGGTCTGTCTGCTTGTGTTGCTTTGATGTACCTGGGGGAGCACATCCCCTGCAGCGGGGGGAGGTGAGGAGCGGGGCCCAGAAGCTCAGCTGCTGTCCTCCTTGTCCGTCTTCACTGGCTGGGGTGGGAGGCTCAGGACTGTCCTGCAAACCTGGGTAACTCCTCAGCTGGGCCCACAGGAGCATGTGCGGGGCCAGACTCAGAGTGCACCCCGAGGAGACCCCAAGCACAGGGTCAGAACTGACTTTGGGTTTTTAGTCAACAGGCAGTGAGCTCCTGAGAACATCTGTCTTGTCACTCTCTTCTGAATTATTTTAAAATAGCTGCCCTGCCTACTGACCCATCCCCACCCGCAATTTTTGTGTTGATGATCACTATTTGAATAGATGCTGATAAGTTTGATTCCCCGGCTTACTGTGGCATTTACCTTTTCGGTTTCCATGTACTGGATGTCTCTCAGTGTGGTTGACCTGTGTTTTCATGCATGTTTTTGTTTCAGAATAACTGGGAGATGAAACAGGAAGCTCGATGACACACTTGATCGAAAATGACACAGACACACAAAAGCAGGACTCGGCCCCCACCCGCACCTCTGTCTGCTGCCCACTGCCCGCAGTCGGAATGCAGGGAAAGGCTTTGCCCCGGGACCCGGTCCTGACAGTGGTGGACAAGCAGGTGGACAAGCATTACCCCAGTCGCCGGTAAAGTGTCTGTGGTCTGGTCTGGTCTCCTGTTAGCTGGCCTCTCCCTGTTTGCCTCTATTGCTTCTTTCATTAAAAGTAACACCAAAGAAAACGGAATTGTTTGTTTCTTAGCTGTGTGTCAACATTGCACAGAGGCTACAGAGGAATCTTTAGGGTTAATTTGTAGAGGAGCGTGAGTGAGCGCTGCCATGTCACACAGGTGTGATGGCATCTTCACAAGGGTGTTGACCTTGAGTTTTGTATTCCTTGGTCTCATCTGACCTGAACTTTTACTTCTTTTGAAAGCCTCTTTAGATCAGTATTGGCGTGTTGACATTGGAGAAAACACTGGAAGACATCTGGACATTTCCCTTTCTACCTACTTAACAGCTTATAAATAGGTAAATAACCAATTCTCAGAGTTAATCTGTACACCACGAGGACCCCCTAACTATCATAGGCTATACTCCAGAATCATTGCCAACCTTGAACTACCTGGTGGAGACCTCTGTCTACTCAACTGCCCTCTTTCATCCCCCTCCACATTTGGTCACCACTCACGTGTCCCTTCCACAATGACTTCTTTGTGTGAGGTTCTCAAGACACAGCAGTGGGTGGCATCGTGTCCCTTCCTAGTGGGCATTGTGGGGTCTTTGCTCACAAAGCACAGGGGAGGGCTGTGCTGGCCAGCACTGTCATTTATTCAGAAGCCCACTTCGGACCCAACCCCCAGAGGTGCCAGCTACATATTTTTGAAAATAGGTAGATGGCAAAGCCTTCCTTTGACCAAGTCCCACTCTCTTCCCCAAGCAGTACAGCTTGAGCCTCCTACAACCTGGCAAAAGGTCATTCATATTTCCCTGCTAGCTCTTACTGTCCGTCTTCGTTTTATGATTAGTGGGTGTCTACGAACAATTAAAAAGACTACATGATCCTAGTTCACACTTTCAGAATTAGTCTGTACACCATGAGGGCCCCCTCAGCTCACTGCTGTGTGTCACAGTGCAGACCCAGGTCAGGCCCGATGGCCCCCTCAGGGAGGGGCGCTCTGACTGTCACGTCCTGAGAGGAACCCCCCACCAACATTTCTTTCTGCCTCATGACCCTATTTTATTTTCTTCACAAAACTTACCAATAGCAGCAATTACCCTGGCAGTTCATTCATTAATTAGTTGTCTGCCTCTAAACTGCCCTTCAGTTGACAGCTTGATAAAGGCAGGTTCTATCTGTCTGACCCCAGTCTGGCCCCAGCCCCAGCATTCAGTAATTGTGTGATTAGATCCATGGTCTTGTGGCTTCTCATGGAGTAGGTGTGAAGAAGCCTGGTATTCTCACCACTGTTGGGTGAATGTGGAAACTATCTCCATTAACCAGTGATGAGGTGACAAGTGAATGGGGTGGTTAAAGTGCTAGGATCCCACCCCTAGAAAAGGCTTCCCACTGCTGTCTGACGACATCAGATCCTCATCAGAAACCAAGCTCTGTCCTCAAGTTAACATTTATTAATTTCTGTTCCTGGAGCGGTGTCTTCCCAGTGAGGCATCTGGAAAGCAGTGTTTTCCTCGCTCTGCCAGTTCCTGCACAGAGGTTATCACCTCACTTCTCCAGAAGCCACTTTTGTTAACAAAATTCTAAGATTCTGTTATGCCCTGAGATTCTTTTATGTTTTAAACGTCATAGAGCCACTTCTGCTGGATCCATTTCTCCAGGGTCTAGGAGAAAAGGAGGCCATGCCGCAGAGATGGCCTGGGCAGTGGAGACCAAGCCCCAGAGAGCACCCAGGAACCCCAGCCCCATACAGGTTTGCAGATGAGCTCGGTGGGGCACTTAGAGACCCAACTCGCCCCTCTGGACATACCCTGCTGGGAAAAGGGAATCTGGTTGGTTTAGAATATCTCCTCCCACCTGTTTGCCCCTTGCCTGTGCCTTTGAAGAAGACTGAAGGGAATCCTCTTCCTCTTTCCAAAGACTAAGCCACTCAGGTATTTATCACTTAGAAAAGTGGAGGTCACAGACTCAGAGAGAAGCAGAAATGACTCATATGGTGCAAGATATTTATCAATAGTTCATGAGGATAAAAGGAGAAACAGTAAAAGAGAACGGATAACGTGGTTCTGACCAGACAGAGATAGGACCCAGGAGTTTTTTTAACACCCAGATGTCCAGGATCTGTCAGCAACAATCACATCAGAATCTGGAAGGGGAAGACAGCAATATTTTTTTAAAAAACACCTCCAAGTAATTCTAAAAAATAGCCACGACAGAACATTTGGACTGTGTTGCCTCTATTATGGCAGCCTCTAGCCACATGTAGGCATAGAAAATGTGGCTCAACTGAATTTTTAATTCCTTTTTGTTTTCCCAAGAACCTGAATCATAAATTCCTTTTTATTTTAATTAATTTAAATGTAAATGTACCAGTACCTTGACCGGTGGTTGCCATGTTGGACTGCAGAGACAGAACACCTGTGTCATTACAGAAAGTGCCACCAGACAGATCAGGCTAGTGTACCCACTCGGGGTAACTTCGAGGCCTGTAACTCTCAAGTGAAATTACCCTGAACCTGAAAGGAGAGGGACATTATCATCTGTGTGTTAACTTGACGAAGGCCTGCTGTCCTGTCTTGGGTCTGCTACATATTGTTCATCTTGAAGAGCAGTGAGAGCCACTTGCTCGCAAAGCTTTACATGTTAGGATAGAAAAGCATTTCAAATACCCGCCAAATCAGTCTAAGGCCTGACGCCATCACCTGGCATTCACTCACTTTTCAGCCCTGGAAAAGGAACCCCATGTGTGATTATTTAATTACTGTTATCCCGAATGGAGGTCAGTGGGAAGGTTGCCTTCCTGGATGAAATTTTGAAAATGTAATTGCCAGAGAGGAGTCTGGGGGAGTTCAGGCCTTTGAAATGAGCCAATTAGGCCTCTCAGCAAACTCAGCTAAGTTGGGGTTAGATAGATCTCGAGAAACTGAAGCCAAAGCTGAATCATTTTCTGCTAATCACTTGTAGACTGTCATATTTTTTTTTTCTTTTTTGGAGGGAAAGCACCTTACAACAAATAATAATACTATTTTGAATTTCAGAGCTTTCCCTTTTTCAAAGCACTTTACTGTCTCTGACTTATTTTGTCCTCACAACAAGGCTCTCACGTAAGTAGAGAAGAGATTTCAGTGCCTGTCTAACACCCTGAGAAAGAGCTTGATCTTATGGAAAGAATTAAAAAGTAAAGGTGAAGACTCAGAAGTTTTTTTTTTTTTTTTTTTTTTTGTCATACCCAGATTCGAATGTCCCCTGGCTTTTGTATCCTACCAATGGATTCATAGAAACCTCACTTGGGTTCTGTCTTGTTTCATCTCAGATTCCTGACTCCGGTGACTTGATTCTTGGGGAACATTTTTTCCTTAGAGGTTTTGTGTGAGGAATTTGACAAATATAGCTTCAGTTTGTCTCTCCAAATTATTTTGAAAATGACCAGTGAGACAGAGCACAGACAGGGCCCTATTGCTCTCTGTGGGGGATGTTCCTGCTTTTTCCAGAGAAATAACTGATGCAAAGCCCCACAGGTGAGAATTGTCACCTTGGCCTCCTCATGCTCCTTTGCGTATGGAACTACAGAGAATCCTTTCAAACCACACTTACCAGGGAAAGACAATGCTACCCAACAGAGCTTTCAGGAATGATGTGTCCACCTTCAGCTGCTGAAGGTGCAGGGCTGGCCGAAATCCTGAGCTGACCCCCGAGATGACTGCTTACTAGCTGTGTCTCCCGTTCAAACCATCATCTGTACCATCTTTTGTATCTTATGTACATAGGATACGATGAGAGGTTTTCAGATGCTTTACTGAAAGCAAGACACACTTTCTGGGGCATTCCCCTAATCGACTGTTCTGGTGAAGCTCGTCAAAACAGGAAATGAGGTTAGCTTGGAATGACTTTCTCTCAGAGAACTGGTGTTGCCTCTTAGAGACCACCACTTTCTTCCCAGATGCTTGGCCACCTTGTCTCATGTCACTTCTGGGCCTGCCTGGAAACCGGGTGACTGTTCCTCAGTGTTTGAACCATTCGTTTGGAAAGTGGTGGTGGTATTTGCTCATATCCAGCCTTCCAGGTCCCTTTCCTGTCACTCCAGCATTTCTAAGATGTCTGCAAGTTAGATCTACACATTCTTTAAGCACAGCAAAAAAGGGTGAAGCCCAGGACTCTGTGTCCAACCCCAGGCTGAGGTGGTAAACTGCGGGGGTCCCTGCTTTGGCCTCTGGGATCTCCCTCTTAATGTGGTCTGATCCACATGTTCTCATTGTATCAGAGATGCTAGCAAAAGAGAACGAATCTGGTGGGAAAGAGAACTGAGTTGGAAACAACCCACTTTGCTCCCTTGTTCCATGTGGGAATATCCGGCTCAGAAACACACTGAACTGAAACAGCTGGGATCGTCTTTATTCACATGAATCCACGTGCTGGATTCTTTGAGAGGTGTTGACGAAATCAGTGAAGGTGTGATAGTCTAAGCCAGCCTTAACATACTGCTGAGATTTTCTGACAAATGTCTGTACTTGAAATGTCTAGATTTAGAGGTCTTTTTGTTACTACTGAAGTATGTTTGAGCCACATTTGCCTTTATCCAGTAAAAGGGAGTCAGCCTGGGGAATGTCCTAAATCAGGTAGGACTGATGCCTTCAAACACTGGGTTGGAGTACCTGCTGGAGGGCCACCTAGGCATGATGCTATCGCTTCTGTGTCATGGGTCTGTTTCTCTCTTCTACGTGACTTAGCAGGATCTCAAGAGCCAAATTGACAGCTATAGGGAGCCAGATTTCATCTCCCTCTCTGTAGCCTGAGTCCCCTGCCTCCCTCCCTTGGACTCCAAATGCTGCATGTTGAGTAGTGTTTGCCACCGTAGCTGGATTAATAAAATTGCACCTGTAGAGTACTCCTAGCTTCCTCTGAGTCTCTGGTTTGCTTCAGACACAACATTCATGGTTCATCATGCTATTTCCAGTCCTCCTAACAGACTCCAGAGGTGGGATTATTAGCTTGTTGTTTCAGTTAAGAAAACTGAAGTTCAATTTGCTCAAAATCATAAAACTAGTGCTGGTGCATTCTGGATTTTAATCCAGCACTATCCAGCCTGCATCATGTCTCCATCGTACTTCCTCTTTATGCATTATAACTGTGGAACAGAAAACACCATTTTTTCCCCTTTATTTTAAAAAAATATTTATTTATTTAGGCATACAGAGCTGGGGTATAGGCCAGGGGTGCAGGGTTGGTGAGAGGATTCACCAGCGACAGAGTGGGGAGCAGAACAGGCTGATTGACTGAAATACTCTGCTGGGGGCGAGCAGCAGGCAAGAAATAGGAGAGGTCTGCCACGCCACGTGGGTCACCTCCGGGGTCCACCATGCACTTAAGTGGCTGCGGCTTGCTTGCAGTGCTGCATCCTAACCTGTTGCGCCAGCAGGGAGGGCCCATTTTTTTCCTTTAAAAGGACTGTGAATGGTAAGCAACAGTTGGAAGGAAGGCCCCACAGCATAGCCGAAAGTGGGGGAGATTAGAAAGCTGAATGCCCGCTGCTGGGCCCTCAGCTTGCCTTCTTGCTCTGGAGGGGCAGTCACTGAGCCTTCTCGGCCTTAAACAGGGGCAGCCATGTTGGTCCTGCACCCTTTGGCGTGAGTGAGGGCCCTAGACAGAGGCTGGGACATCACCAAATTTGTATTCTGACAACTGCCTGGTATTCAAAGTGTGGTCTGTGGGTCACAGAAACAAAGACCCCACCCTGGCTCCTTAGCACCAGAATCTGCATTTTAGCTCGATCCCCTGGAGATGGGTGAGTACAGCTGCTAGCTCTGCTCTCTGAGCCCCTTGAGGTCAAGGCTCTGTGGTGACACATTTTACCTCCAGAGCCCTACATGTGCCTGTCTCACGTAGGTGGTGAACAAATGCGAATGAAGTGAATTTGGTCTTTATTCTTCTGAGGAGCAAAGGGGGTTGGGGCACAGTCTGAGGCTCTGAGGCCTTGGGCAAACCTCCAGCCCTCAACTACTGGGGCCCTTTGAATGTCAACAAGATAGAGAGGAAAGAGGGCTAAGAAACCATGAAGAGTCACACCAGCAGAAGGGGTCCTGGCAGCCATCTGAGGAGGAAGAAACAGAGAGGAAATAAATTATCCCAACAGTTAGCTTCTGCCTCCAGCCCTTGCCAGCCCCTGCTACAGTAGCTTTGCCGTTGGAACCACAAACAGCAGCAGAACATGGCGGTGATGAGCGTCCGGTCCCTCTAGGAGACCATGGACCGTTGCTTTCTCTCAGCTCTGCCGTTCATGCTCAGTGATGTCTTGGTTTGGGCAACAAATGATTTGGTCACTGAGGTCTGTTCTCTAATTTCCTAAAGGCTCTCCTTACAATCATTAGGAATCTCCTTGATTCACCAATGTCTCCTTCAGGAGGAAGGGTGTTTGGTGACCCTGCTACAGTTCTGGCAGGACTGCCCTGCCATAAACAGAGTCAACAACGGGAGAGTGAGGATGAGGGGACAACCCTGTGTGCACGTGTGGTATGCGTGGAGGTTGCATTTGCATGGTGTGTGTGTGCAGTGTTTGTGTGTATGTGGTATGTGTGGTATGTATGTGTGTGTGTGTTGGGGGACAACCCTGTGTGCATGTGTGGTATGTATGGAGGATACATGTGCATGGTGTGCGTGTTCAGTGTTTGTGTGTGTGTGTAGGGTGTGTGTGTGTGTGCAGGTGTCCGTGTGTTGTGTACAAGTGAATGAATGTAAGTGCCTGGGTACAGGTGTGTGGCGGTGTATAGGCAGGGGACACAGGTGGATGTTGCTGTAGGAGGGCACGTGGTGTGTACATGTGTGTTACATGTCTGGATGTGGAAATGACACATTTTGTGGGATCACAGGTGTCTGCATCTCCTGCGTGTGTGTTTGGTTTGTGTGTGTGTGGCATGAGAGCTTTGTGAGTGGCCACATGTGGCATCTGGTGCATAAGCACCTGTGAGTGTGGTGTAAGTGTGGTATCTGTGGAGTGTTATTTGTGGACACTAGGGTGGAGGGTGCGGAGGAGCCTGTTATATGTGTGCACCTGTGTGGTGTGCGTGCATGCATGTAGGTGTGTGTGGTCGTGCAGGTGGTGAGTGGGTGTTTGTGTGAGTAGTGGGTCGGATATGGGTGAGACACCTGTGTGTGTGTCTTGAGTGTGAGTGAGGGAGAGAAGAGGCGTGCTCCGTCGGGGTGTGTCACAGGCTCCCTTCATCCCCTGCAGAGTTCCACGTGTCTCCAGGGAGGGAAGGACTCTGCCTGCAGGGCATGCTGGGGAAGCTGCTCCAGCCATGGCATCAGTGCTGTGGGGAGGAACAGTGATGGCAGCCAGGCTGGGTAAACATGGGTGCTGAGGCCCTTGAGAGCAGGACTCATTCATCTGCTGTGAACAGTGTGGGCTGCGTCCTTGTACCAAGTGAGAAGCTGCAATGCCGTAGGACGCTAGGCAGAATGTGCTCAGAGCACTCACCAGGACAGAAGCCCCTTCCTTCTGTCCTGGCAGCAAACATAGGGGCATGTGAGGAGGCCCCCGGCCCAGCTTCCTGCCCAGGGTCTGTGTCGGAAAAAAAGAAAGACGCCATTCCAGTGCCATCTCCTGTTGACCTTGCCAGGATGCCTGCTGCTCCTGATCAGACGGCAGGGCCCCACCTACTGGGTCATGGCTGTACCTCTGCATGACCACTGGTCAAGGGCGGGCTGGGAGGCTTGGTCGCTGCCACCCCTGCCCGTGTGTCCCCGGCCCCTCTCTCTGCTGCTGACACCCTGGAAGTGCATTGCTCAGATTAGCGAAAGGCCACTTGGCTTTTCTTAACATGCCTCTTCCTGAGGCAGGAGCGACCCAGGAACATCCTCAAAGACACAGTCACTGTAAGACTTCTTCTTTGGGGCTTGGGGGAAATGGAAACTCCATCAATTAGAGAATTTGGTGATACATGCCCAGTTCTGGACTGCACGGTCTCTGGCAAGTTGTCTGGTCTCTGAGGCTGTTTCCAAATCCATCGACAAGGCACAGTGATGCCTACCACACCCACCTAGGAGGGAGTTTGCCAAAATGCATGAAAGCACTGAGTATAATCCGGGGCACTAAGCACAGATTCAACAGGTGGTGAATGTTATCATTATTTAGTCCATTAAAATTGAGAAGTTTCTGAAAGACCATGCCTGGGTCAAGAGATAGTAGAAATATGTCATCAGTAAAAACACTCCAAATGGGTCCTAGTGAAGTAACCCATAAAATATAAAATATCAAAAGGAAGAAAAAGTCTAGAAAGCAGGGGAGGCAGAGGCAGCTGTCTGGGGGGAAGCAGAGGGCAGGGAGTGGTGGGGAGAGCACCCGTGGGTCACAGCTCTGCTTTCGTGGCTGCCACAATCGTGCCAAGGGCCCAGCCCCAGAACTACAGAGCCCCACACGGTATAGGGGCCTCAACTGGCTTTAATGTAAATATTTTGCTGTCTTTCTTTTCCTGAACTTTTAACCTTGCTGGTAAACAGGGTACGTACAGTAAATGAATTGTTTTTCTGAGAACTGACTTTTGAGGAAATGGGGGAAAGGATTTTTATTAGCTAATTGTCAGTCTTGTGCATGGTTGAAAACCTCATGATTCTGCTTCTTAACGCTACTTTAGGAGACACTTAGCACCAAAAAATGACTTTATTTTAATTTATGAGAAAAAAAAAGAAACACTTTAGGACACTTAATTGTTCCCCCTTAAAAGCAGCAAAACTTACCAAACAATAGAAAGTCACACAGTAGAAAGTTTCTGAGACAAGAAAAACAACTAACCCAAACTAATTTTTGTTTCTAATTAGAAATCCTCACCCCATTTCCTTGCTGAGCCTCGTTACACATGGACCCTCACTCCATTTCCCTCATGGCAGCTTCTGAGATACTGAAATGGAAAGACAGAGACAGCTGAAGTCTGGCAGCAAAAAGTGACTCTGAAGACATCTCTGTGATAGCCGAGGACTTACCTTTCTTTCTCTGGACAGGTGACTAACAACTGCTTTTGTCTACAAATACTGTTTATAAAAATGGGTTGGGCAAAAGTAGATGACTGGATTAGAAAGATGTGGTACATATATACAATGGAATATTACTCAGCAACCAAAAAAGAGAAACACATGTCTTTTGCAGCAACTTGGATGGAGCTGGAAAAGATCATGCTTAGTGAGATAAGCCAGAAAGAGAAAGAAAAATACCGGATGGTTTCACTCATAGCAGGAGTATAATGGACCAGGCGAGAAAATAACAAAAATAATGAACAACCATAGACCAGAGACATTCTGTGGGGGTGGAGTGGGGAATGGGACCAAAAACGGGGGGCGGGGGGAAGGGAGGGAAATGCACGGGACTATGGTGGTGGCACAGGGGTGATTTGGTGATGGGAAACCCGTGGGGATTACAATGGAGATGAAAAAAAAATGTGCAAAATGATGTAAAAATAAACTTTAAAAAAAAAAATGGGTTGGGCAAAAATACGTTGTGACAAAGGAGAACAGCCAGTAATGCCTGGGTTCTAGCACTGACTTGCACTTGAGGTGTCGTCTAACCTCTGCCCTGTAATTTCCCTAACTGTCAAATGAAGAATGACTTGTTGGCTTTCAAACCTCATGGACTTTTGCAGAGCACGAGATCTGTAAGGTGCTTTGAAATAGTGGGAGACAGAAGAAGCCATGTCTATCCTAAGCGTGTAGTCTTGTCAATACTGTGACAGCCACGGGAGTTTGCTTAGGAGTCACAAACCCGATGGGCCCAGTCTTGGTCAACTCTCCCCATGCCTACTAGTCCCCTCACCACATTTGTGTTTGTTGAAGGCTGGAAAGGCGAGCTGTCAAAAAATGCTTCCATTGGCAGGGACACTGTGGACATTAAGAATAAATATTTCCAGCAGTGTTGCTAGAACACAAAACAATTGCACCTTTTAAAAGATGGGATTGAAATAGACCACAAAGTGTTTTAAGAGAAGCAGTTCATGGGAAACCAAGTCCTAATACCGTCCATTGCCCTCCTTTTCCTTTCCAAATAAATTAATTAGCTAAAATTCAAACTATGTGTATAATATCTTTATCTGATTGACCTTATACTCCTAATCACCCAAATCTTTGCTTATAAAACACCCCTTCTTGTTCTCCAGGCACATTACCTCTTTAAATGTTAGGAACATACACATGAGTCCCTTCTGTGGAAAAATAAGTCATGGTCTGGGTCCTTGCAATGTCCTTGTGCGTTTAGTTCTGGAAGGCTGGGACTGGCCCCACTTAGTAAACTGTTCTGTACATTCCAAGCGCTCTGTGCAAGCCTCTCTCCTAGAGCAGGCAAGAGGAGACAGCAGGTAAATTCTTAGGAGTTTCTTTTCTGCAAGCTTTCTAGTTGAGAAGAGTGTCCCTCATTGTGAAGCTGGCTGGGAATTTATTTGTAAGGCTAGGCTATCTCAAAATTGTTGAGAAACTCATTTGCCTGTGGTTAGTGCCAGCCTTTCCTCCTTGATTCATTTCAAATTATTTAAATTGGAAAAAATGAGTGCAGTTCTAAGATGCGTTTATAATCTTGAAAAAGTCATTTTGTTATGGGGGTGCTGTTGTCTTCTTTTTTGGCTGGTTGACTCTAGTATAATTGCTTCTAGTTAAAGACTCAGTCGCAGGCTCTCCAGCCAGAAGATGGAATGCAGGAGTTTTAAGGGCAAAGACAGGACACAGCTCCCACCCGTGTTTGTGTGTCTGTTCTATCTTGAAAGTTCTTTGTTAAACGACACAAACACTTGTGTGTGTGTGTGTGTGCTTGAACAGGCCCCCTTGTGAGAAAGGTAGATTTGAAAGTAACCCTTCCATTGGTAAATAGCTCTTGCCCAATAATTAAAACTTGTAAGTGCGGGTCATCTTCGAAATATCTTCAGTTCTCTTCTGCCAACCCCAGTCCCAGACTTGCTTCCCCAGTATAGCAAGTCAGGGTGCAGGGAGGGAAACTGTTGCTTTGAGTTTAACTTCATGTTTCTTATATTTAGTTCAAATAGGGAAATTCTAGTGTTTACAGAAGAGGGGTTAAGTAGTGCTAGTTTGAATCTGTTGGACCACACTGGGTTAGATGACAGAACACACACACACACACACACTCACATAAGTACTGGAAAGCCAGACTCTGTTTTGAAAAAATGAAGGAGGTTGTGAAATTATGGTGTTCGCTTTAGGCAGAACTTTCAGATCCTCTATCTGAGTAACACACTGTGGTGTCACTGAGCTCTCCCTACAGCCTGTGTAAACACAAAGGTTTTAGCTCGACTTATGCCAGTGTTTCTGACTTCAGCATAAAGTACAACCTCTGCTTCCTCAGAAGTACAAATTCTGTTTCTGTAAAGCTGAACCAGGGACATCAAGGAGAAATGCCTCTTTCCATCAAACTGAGGCAGAAATCCAGTATTTATTGAAAATCTATGAACATATATTGTTCTAGAAAGCACTTACACACACTCAGCTGTGGTCCAGTGAGGCAGGTAACAACTTGTCCCCATTTTAAGAGCGAAAAGGAGACTCGGAGTGGGTGAGCAACTTGCCCCAAAATGACTCTGCTGGGAAGCCACAAGCTGATGCTCACAATGAGTATGTTAAACTAAATTTCTTAAAAATGCTTACTTAATTTGTGAAACAATTCCATGTGTTGATATTTTTGTTCCCAATTCATCACCAGCACACCAGGCCAAGGCAAAGTTAGACTCAGCTGGTGTGACCAACCTGGGACCCTGTCCCTGCCCACCCCTGCAGCACCACCACACAGAGGCGATGAGAAATGGACACCCCACTTTCACATCAGCACACTTCTCTGTTCTCAGCCACTTTGTCAAAAGTGGGATGAGAGTTACGCACGCTGCATGGCAAAGAAATCCCCTTCTGGAAAGAAGTTCCCTTCTGAGCAGCCATGTCTCTCCTAAAGGAACCTCTGCCTGGACTGATGGGGAAAGACATTCTTCCTTGTGGGAAGGAGGTGTGAAAAACTGGCCATGGGGGAGTCCTCACTTTCTGGTCTCCAGCAATCTGGACCAAAACTGTAACCACAATGTACCCAAGAAGCCCTCAGCCAGGAACGCGGAGGCTTCCAGCCCAAACTCCCACAGTCCCTCCCTGTGGGCAGCCAAGGCGCAGGTGTTCCTAATTCAGCTGTATGGACTAGCAGGGACGTCAAGCCGCCATCATGCTCTGATAGCTCACACCTGTCCCTTCTTCAACTGGGCTCACAATAGGGAAGATCAGCGAGAAGGTCTGCTCTTATCACCTCGAGACTTTTTTTTTTTTAAAGCTCTATACACTCACACAAAAATTGGGAACTTGGTCACTGTGGGCTGACAATGCATTTTGAAAAGAGGGAGGGAAAAATATTTCTTTCCCTGAAAGTTCCTATCCCTTGTTGAGTAAACACCATAAATCTATTATGGAGAGACAGGCTGCATGTACTCAAATTACCTCTGCTAAAATTTTAGCTTCAAGTTTTAATGCCCTAAACATGAATAACATGGCATCCCAGCACAGGTCTGATTAATGAGGCAATTTTGCCAACTTCAGGGTCTGAGAATGCCTCCACACACTCTTTCTCCCTTCTTCCTCCTTCTCCCCTCTCCCCTCCCCCTTCTCCCCATGGCTTAGTAACCACTTCAGTAAATTTCCCCATTAAATATACAAGGCAACTGAGTGCAATAAAAACTAAAGGATGTGGCAGATAAACACCAGCGTCTCTCAGGGCAGAACTTGCCAGCTGACAGGGAGCTGGTCTTTTCAGATTTGCCCCCCAGAATCCCAAATGTTCCATCACGAATTGCAGCGTGGAAGTCTCACGCCTTGCCATTTGCCCACGGGTCATCTTGGATCTGTGGATTGCACACATGAGACCATCTGCTTCCCAGGCAGCCATGTGGTGTATATGGGAGCAGCAGGGTGTGCCCTAGTTAGGTATGACACAATGCCCACACACAGGGTGAAGGTCACACTTGGGTGACCCAAATTAGCACCTAACAGCTAATTGGGATAGAAAGGCATTTTTGACTAGTCCAGATACTGCCTGCCCCCAAGTATGATTATGGGTCCCTAGAATAATTCCTGGGTAGGAATCACACTTGTTGAACATTTTAATACATGCTGGGTGCGCTTAATAAGAAACATTCTGTCCTTTTTGAGGTGGCAGAGTGGTGTTAGACCTGTGAGCTCATCATGGACCTTCCACAACTACCCTGCCCACTTGATGACATCATCTCCAGGTTTCTCAGATATAACCAAGCAGAGGCTTATGGGATGAACAACCTACCCAGTAATGGCACTGGAATCTGAGCCTTGTTCTGACTTCAGATTCAATATTCTTAAGTAATAAAACTTCTCTACCTCCCCATTCTGGTTCCTAGTTTCATTCTCTTTATTTATCCTTTGTCTCTCACTCACTCACTCCCTGTATTAGTTATGTTAACAATTTAACCACAGCGGAAATAGAATTGGTCCAAAATGAAGGCATTTAGAGTCTACATTTCTCATGGTATCAAGGTTTATAAAATCAGTGTTTCAGGTGGTTTCCATTAATTATTTTTTAAGCCTGTGCTCAACAAACCTTTTCTCTAAAGGATCAGAGACTTTTCTCGAAATATCTCAGATTCTGTGGGCTGTATGTTCTTTGGCATAAGTATTCAACTGTCCCACTGCAGCACAAAAGTTGCCATAGGCAATATGTAAAGGCCCAAGAGTGGCCATGTTCAATAAACTGTATTTGTCAAAAACAGGTAGTGGACTGGATTTGGCGCACAGGCCACAGCTTGAGACCTTACATTTTTAGACTTAAGTCATCATTGAAAGTGCTCTAGAGTTTTAGACATTGGGTCTGGCTATCTTACCAGAAGCAAGATCCAGTGTCAGGGCCTTTGCCATTAGGTCACAGGAGTTCACAACTGCTTAGGAAGCCCTGGGACTAGCATCTTTCCTCCCTCTTATCCTGAGATGTCTGGGTCAGCAGATCTCGTAGATTTCCCACAGGGCTAGCAATAAGTATTTTTGCCAGGAAAGAATTTTCTGGAATAGTTATATTTGGGAAAACTTGGGTTAGACACTTGAACTGTTTCCATCACAACTGGACTTCTCAGGTCCTTTAATGTCTGGCTAACATAAATCTCTAAGAAGGGAAGTTTGTTCAAGTCTCCCAAACTCGTTGGACAATTGTGTGAAGTCTGCTGTATGTGCAGTGTTATTTGGAAAGACTTCTCAAGACCCTGGGTCCTACAGCTTTCATACTTTCTTACTTTTCTGCTGCATGTCCCACTGTTCGCATCTGAGGATACCCACCTCAGTTGCTACCACTCACACAACAGTCCGCTTCAACCTCAGTGCCAGACTACATTCCAGTTGGAGTAGCTGGCTCTTGTGGGGAAAGTTGGATTCCTCTGGGGAAAGGTGGCAGAACATTTGTGGCTAGAAAGTCATCACTCTCTGAGGTCTCAGTGAGTAGGCAGAACTTGTTGGCATGGGGTCACTGCTACAGTAGAAAAACCATCCAGTGAGGGTGATTTTTGGCCAGAGGCTTAACTCTGAAGAGTTTTGGATCCATTGTCTGTAAAGCGGAAATGCTGATGCCTGCCAGTCAGCCTAGGAGAAGGGGGGGGGGGTTAGAGAGGAAGTGTGAGAGATTCACAAACAAGGCAGAGGTGTTGCTTGGAGGAAGAGCCTGGAGGCAATTTAGACCTTTCTGGGCCCTTCTGAGAGGGAGACTGTGGCCCTTTGGGACTTGACTTGTTGGACACACTTCTTTAGCATATCCTTAAGTCAACAGCACCAAGTCCAGTCTCAAAAATTAAATAGTAAACAAAGTCTAAAAGTTTCTACTTAATCCACAAGACCTACATCAAAGGGAGTGTGGTGGTTGACTGGGGAAGACAGCTCTATCCCTGCAGTGGTCAAGTGTCTTTTATCACATTCTAATATTTTACAAGGAGGATGTACATTATCTTTCTAAGTGAAAGCTGTCTTTAAAGAAAAGACAAAGGGTACCAGGAAAATCAATGTGAGTCTCAGGCCTGTTTCCATTTCAACAAGATGGGAGAGTTCTACAACACAGTCAGGGTTGCAGAGCTACTGTTACTGTTTAATTTTGTTGACCTTTCTTTTTCCCATTTTTGTGGCCCTCTGACTTTCCTACCAGTGAAAACTGAGACCAAATCAAAACAGCAATGACATAAGCAAAAACAGAAAACCAAATATCATTGGCAGAATTTAAACTAGCTAGAGTTTTTGACAGGCTGTGTGTTTCAAAGACACCTGCTTCTTTTTTGCTCTCTTACTTCCTGAGTGCCATTGATTATCCCTCCTTCCTGTCCAGGGACCCCCAAAGGACCCTCAAGGCAGACCCCACAGAAGTGTGAGGACTCAGACAATGCATTCCTGGACAGTGAAGTCATGCTCCTCCCCTCCTCCATTTCCATCACCCCAGGATAAAAGACCCTTCCCAGCTGAGCATCTCTTCACCCAGGCAAGTGTCTGATGCCAAAACCAGGCTTTAGTGACAGCCTTTTGTGACTGTCTTCCTCTTCCAGGGAACCATGGTCTTTCCCATGAGATCCTTTGTGGACAGAGTGGCCCCTTTCTTCTTGGGAATGAGTCCAGTAGGGAACACTTCGCGGCCTTTGCATTCACTGTCAAGAAAGCACAGGCCCCTGTCTCCTTCTGGGACTGAGGAGGATTAAGTTCTAATCCTTCCATGTCCATGTCCCAGTTTTCCCAGGACCGAACTTAAAAAGGGGTCAGAGAGAACTTCCAGGCCTCTACTTAGCCCAGGCCAGGAAGGGGGCCTCCTCTCACTGCAGTGTGCCAGGACAGGTAGGAGTCAGACAGGTGTGAATTCAAATCCTAGCCCTAGCTGTGTGATCCAAGACAGCTCCCTCCGAGCCTCAGTTTTCCCATTTGTAAAGTTAGGACAAGACATGACTGCCCATGGGGTTGTGATGGAAGGGAAGGGAAGGGGGGCCTGTGCAGGAGTGGGGGCCAGTGCCCAGTGAGGGGACTTCCAAGGGGGCCTGACAGCTCATCAGGGAAGGCTGCTGCCCTCCATCCCGGGGAGCTGTGCCAGATCAGAGGGAAGCTCAGCAAGCCACTTGAAAGGGACCTTGACTCATTTGTGGTAACCGAATGTGCAGTTCAGGAAGTGCTTCGCAAGAGCAAACTGGGCTCCAGCCACCCCCTCGTCCCCTGTCCTCTGCTCAGAGTGCGCGTTATGATGACGATGTTGCCAGCCACTTTCTGACTCCCATCTGGAGTCAGCTGTGGCGCATCAGTGGCATGGACAGCAAGGCCCAAGCTCCGTGCGTACACTGCAAGCCACCGACGGCTGGCGAGTGTGGGGCTTGTACACAAACGGATGGACTGCCTGCGTTCCAACGCCACTCCACCACACAGGCCAGGTGCTTGGCGCTCGGAGCCTCTTTTCCTGTCTTGCATTGGCACTCCCTCATGTCAAGTCAGCCTGAGCCCTCTACAGGCCCTTTATTGCTTAATCCTCACAGGCGGCTCCACAAGAAAGTACTAAGCTTCTTACCACTTAAGTATGGGGAAACTGAGGCACCTAGAGGTTATGGGAGGTCAGGGCACGCAGAGCGTGAGTCCTGGAGCTGGGATTTGACCCCACAGAGCAGTACTCCAAAGCCTGTTTCCTAACCACTGTGATCTGGAGCCCAGCACACAGCAGGTCGCAGTGGTGTTTAATGTGAACGGAATGGTGACTGATTTCCACCGGCCACATACCTGAGGACATGAGTGGAGGGGAAGATTGTGGGGCACCTTTATCCCCACTGCTGCTCTCCGGTGGACAGAGCAATGACCTGGGTGTCAAAGACCCTGGGTGTCAAATGACCTGGAAACGCAAGGTTCATGGCAGGTCCCCTCTGCTTCCCTGGGGCACCCCAAGCCTCCTGTACCAGCTGCCCTGGTGTATCAGGTACAGTTTTCATGGACTCCATCCCCACCCCAGATACTGGAACTACAAATCCCATCAATACCAATGAGAAGCACACTGGGTGGAGCTGAGCAGCCAGGTTGGGATAGAACCGGACATGTGGGCTCCCGGGGTCTCTTGGCCTGTGGTTCGCAGCTGGTCATTTGGCTCTTGATCAGCTTTCAGTGTGCTAGTAGAGCTCCAAGTCAGCATAACTGGTAGGATGCTCTAGTTAACTTGTATCTTTCTCTCTTTCCCTGGGTTGTTCCTTTTCCTTTCCCTTTGTAAATAAACCCATTATCGAACCTTTTTGTATGTCCACAGTACAATTGAATCTTAAGCACACGGGTAAGGACCCACAGACAGGCAACCCAATTCACATTGGGGTGCCCTGTAACTCTAGGAGTAGACCCAATTTTATCCTTCCATCCTCTGTAGCCTCCCTATGGACAATCCAAGGGCAGTGGCAGCAAGAACCTGTAGACCAGCTGAAGTGAACCCTGTAGTGACTGGTTTCCCCTTGAGGAGGTGGGCACCAGTGTAGGCAGAAGACACACTGAGGAGGCTTGAGCAGAAGAAGGTACGTTAGCCATTAGCTTCCACCCTATGAGCCACCCCTTTCTGCCCATCCCTACATGCTTGCCATGTGGATTTGTTAAAGGGAAGGATGTCCTAAAGGAACTCTGCAGAGTCTTATGGACTCCATCCCCTACTCCAGCTTTCTGGACTCTATCCCTTACTTCAGTGATTGGAAACTACAACTCCCAGCAGTACCAGGGAGTGAACTGTGAGGACCCAAGGGCGGAGCTAGCAGGAATTCTGGGACATTTTGGGTGATTTGGGGAAACAGCTCTCCGGACCGCGTGACTCGGTGTGTTCAGTTAGCCAAGCTGGTAAGGTATTCCAGTTACTTTGTATCCCGCTCTCGTTCCCTGGGTTGTTTCCTTTCCCTTTCCCCTTTTGTAAATAAACCCGTTATTGACCCTTTTGTGTGTACCTGCAGTGAACTGAATTTTGAGCACGCAGGTGGGGCCCCACTCTGGGCTACCCTGTGACAGATTCTCAGGGAGAGGGGAAAGGTGTTGAACACCCTGACGTAGGAACGTGAGTTAGCTGTTGTCTGTGAGTGTAGCACAGAGCTGCAGAGCTGACTGTGGGTCTTGAGAAAAGCAGATGTTCCTCTCTCCCTGGCCTGAGGAGCGAGAACTCTGTAAATTGAGCTAGACCCTGCTGGGAAATCAGGGTCTGTCTTAGTTCCTCATTCAAGGCACACACCCTCATTCCTAAGGCAGTTAAAAGCCACAGTTGCCCAATTTAATCTGGGGGAACCTGGCCTGTCGATTCCTCACATCCTTAGAGTCGGAGTACTGGGGACCCGCACCTGAATGTGTCTGGTCCCGAGGCTGGACAGTGCCGGGCTCCCTGTGTCCCGGAGCACACAGGGCGAGGAGGAAGCTGCCGCTCTGACGGTCCAGAAACATCTGTTCCCCATTCGTCATTGTCAAACTCTGATGTCCTTTGGGACTATGTTTGAAGGACAGTTTTTACTGTTGTAACCAAAAAAAGCAATAGGAAGCAAACAATTACGGGCCCCCTTTACTCAGGGACTTTTTTCTCTGTCAGTAGAAAGCCATTTCAGTAAATAGGAGCATTGACCAAATTACCCTCCCCCACAATGAGTTGCTGCTACAGCCTCTCCCCTCCCATCTTCACACCCTGTTGCACTGAGAAACAGTGAGAGAAATACATATGGGCTGAGGCTGGGACAAAATGAGCCAGAAGGAAATGTTTCATTTTTTACCTGACTTTGTTAATGCACCTTGTAGAGAATACCGGCAGCCTGGCCCATTGTCCCCAGGCCCTATGATCAAAATGCTGGAGTAACAGAGGCTGCTCCCGGGGTTGACCTCCAAGCCTTCAGCCACTCCTACTCTGAGTGGAAGTTTCCAGTATGTGCTTGTCTTTCGTATAAGCCAGGTCAGACAGACTGGCTGTGGAGGTGCCACATCAGCCCTGAGAGCTTTTGCAGCTTGCCTACTCTTTGTCCTACTGATGCCAGTACAACACCAGCTGCCAGGGCTCGCTACTGCATTGGAGGCTAGTAAGCCAGCATGGGATTCCTTAGGGCCACACAATGTCCAATGTGCTGGAGGCCAAGAGCTGGTGAAAAGCCCAAGGAGTTGATAGAGATCACAGCTTTCCCCAAAGCTCTGCAAAACCCTACAGGACCTGACCATTTTTTTCTTGAGGACTTTAGGGTGGTGTCTTGATTTGGAAGGTCAGGGATGTTCCCAGCAGCAGGCAGAGGTCTGGGCTCCTGGGATGTGACAAGTCAGCCTGTTGGGCCTCCTACCGTCTTCTCTCAAGCAAAGGTTTCTTATGACCAACCTTAGATCCTTAAGACAGTACACACATGTTATCTGATGGTGCTGGAGTTTAGATACCTCAGTTTCACTGGGCTAGAGTTAATTGTGATTCTGTTTTAAGGCTCTAGGGGGTATTCAGCCTCCTAGCTTGTTCCAGTGTCTAAAGCCCACCTGTATTCCTTGGCTTATGGCCCCTTCTTTCATATAAAAGTGCACCATTGCCCATGGCTTTCTCTCCTTTGGCCTAATGTTCCATTTAGTGTCCACCCAGCTAACCCAGCTGAGTTTCCCATCTTGGGAGCTTCAACTCAATGAAAAGCCTCTTTGCAGTTTCCAGGAATTAGCTACTGGATAACTTTGGGTGTTTTTATTCAACCTACCATCGAAAGGCATAGTGAAGACTCACGTAGGATAAGGGAGGATCCAAAAGCCACACAGAAACTGGAACTACTAGTTTTTCCTCTCTCTTCTAAGTCTAACCAGGAGTTAGCATGCCAGCAAGCTCTCCCAGTATTGCCATTGTCTGAGGTATGAGAATTTATGTTGTTCAACACAGCTGTGAGCACTGACCACATTATTCCTGCTTCATGCCAATCTTTGCCCTTCCTAGTCTCTGCTCCCCCAGACTTGGGACCTGCCCTAATCCATTCCCAACCCAAGTGACCTAACCTTTTCCATGATTAAAGAGATTGCCTTTCTCTTAGCTCTTGGTGATGAAGTTCAAAGATGCGGATTCTGTTGCTCATACTAACACGTGTGATTCAAGGATTACTGGTGTTAAAGAAATGGATTCATTTGAGTGCCATCTTACACTGGTCTAGGGTCTTGGTAACCTGATCCTGTCAATGAGGCATGAGCCTGGTCCACTGGGGGAGGATGGAGGAAGGAGTTGGCTTCACCAATTTCTGCCCTTGGATTCTGATTTGTGGATAGTGAGTTCTGAAATGGAAGATGAGTCCTTAAGAACATTTAGGATTTCATGAGAATGATGAGGGCTAATGTTAAATAAGTTTTGATATTTGATAAAACACAAACCTATTTCTCAAAAATACCTTTCTTTGGAGGTGAAACTGTGCCAAATTCATTTGAATCTCAAAGGGAGAGCAAATTCCCTTAAGCTAACCCAGCTTAGCAAAGTCTACCCAGCGTGCTACATTAGCCAGGGCACACCTTGGGCTAAGGAACCCCAACCCAGATTTGGAATCCTTGAGGTTTCAGGCTCCTACTGCCCTTCTCTTCCCTCAACCCCCAGGCTGATACCTTCCACTTGTGGACCCTCTAGAAATACACAAACAACTCAACTACCTGTCAGAAGTGCAAAAATATATAATTTCACCCTTTCTTATTTCTAAACTCCTCTTGTTCTCAAGGCTCCCTTTCTATTGGTAGCAACAAAATACTTCATTCTACTAGCCGAAATTTTCTGTTTCTTCTTTAAATGTTCGATTAAATGTGGTCTAAGTTTCCGACGTGGTTTCTTCTCTCTTCTAAGACATAGCCCAGATGCCAGAAATGGCTCTCGTGGCAGTCAGAGAGAAAGGACTGGCTTCACAACGAAGCAGCGCTCCTCTCCCGCGTGGTCTGCAGGTATCAACCAGCCTCTTACCTCTCCGTGTCCCGCCTACCTCGGTCGCCATGTTACCTGTGGCCTATCCTCACCACAGCAGAAAGTTGAGAGCTGACGTGATCGTGTCTGTCCTCAGTTTGGCTGAGAAGTAATTAATTACATGCAACTATTTGTCCATTCACTGGTTGAGGGCTGTTTGGGCTAGTTCTAATTTTGGAGTACTATGAATAAAGTGGTTAAGAACATGATATGTCATTTTGTGGACAAATGCTTTTGTTTCTCTTGGGAAAATACCTAGGAGAAATATGTCTAGGTCACACAGTAAGTGCATATTTAATGTATAAGTAACTGCAACAGCTTTTCACACTGATTGCGTGCTCCTACCAGAAAATCATGACACGCCAGTTGTTTCATGTCGTTGCCAGCCTTTGGTATGGTCAGTCTTTACAATGGCAAGCATTCTAGTATGTGAGAAATGATATTTCATTGTGGTTTTAATTTGAATTTCCCTGACTACTAATTATGAATAATAATGAATAACTAACAAGCAATACAGTAATTTTATTTATTAATAAAATTAATTAATATTAACCATGAAATTTAATTACATGAACTTAATGGCCATTTATGAGGCTTTCATTCTAATTCTTAGCCTATTTTTAATATTGAGTTTTACATCTCTTATTATGGATTTATAGGATATTGGCCAGCTGACTAAATATATTTCCTCCCAATCTGTGATTTCTCTTTTTCATTTCCTTTCTTTTAAAAGGAAGAATTTGACAAAGATGAATTTATCATTTAAAAAAAATTGCATGGTTCTCGTGTCCTTTCTAAAAAATATTTTTCTACTGAGATTACAAAGAACTTCCATGTCTTCTTCCATAAGTTTTAGGCTTTGATCCTTTTGTGGCTTTATAACTTTATTTGATATTCAGTGGTTACTCATTTACATTGACTATAGATTTTTGAAAGTGGTGACAAGTATATAGATAACCAAAATACACAGCTTGTTTGGTCACTCTTCATCCGAATTGCATTTTCTGGACAACCACATAAGCACTCATTCCTTTGATCCAGATGGCTTTGTTGAGCCTCAGGTCAAGGCCCACATCTGGAGTGCCCATTGCTTCATGGTCAGGAGAGGTCCCAGACCCTGGGAAGAATTCCTCTGGAACCAAGCATGGCTACCCAGTGGCCCTCACTAACACAGCTGCCGACGCTTAACCTCCATCTTCCCTGTATAGTAAATTCTGCATTTTCCCTTCACCTTGGACACTAGGAGCCCAGGAGAATGCACACAGTCTTTCAAAGAGGAGAGACAGTGCACCAGCCCCCTGGGTACTCACTCAGATAAACTACAACCAGGTGAGAATAGCTAGAGGTCCCACCCACTGACCCCAGCTGCTCAGATCACCTGTGCTGAGGTGAACACCCAGAATTGAGGGAGAAGGAGGCCCAAACCCAACAGAAGCCCCATCTATAGCAGAGCCAATCCAAAATGAAACAATAAGGAAAAAGAAAAGAACAAATTGTCAAGCAACCCTCAGGAGAACAGTATGCCACAAAAAAACTTAATCTCCAGAATCCAACAACATTGACACAGAAGAAGTTTTCTTCTGGTCAGATGAAGAATTCAAAATTCAAAAATGCCATAATTAAGGAAGTCAAATAATTTGGACAACACAGACAAAACTCAGAAAACCTGACCAGAAAGAAAGATACAAGAAGATGCAGAAAAGGAAAAGAATGTTGTGAGAAACACAATCCACAAACTGAAGATCAAGATTGAAACTTTAAATAAAGAAATAAAGGAACTGCAAGATGTTAAAAATAATCAATGGAGGTAAAAATTTCTGGTAACCAAAATACACAGCTTCTATTTTTAGGAAGTAGAATAAAAGATATGGAAGAGTGAGTCAGTAATCTCAAAGATGCAGATGTGAAAACAACCACAGTAGAAAGGGCCTGAAGAAACACCTTGAGAATTCTGACACCATCAGGAATTATTATCCCATGAAATTTGGCCTCATTCCTTGTGATTAAAAGTCCAGTGAGATTCAGATCATTGATCCCTTGAATCTGTCTGATAGTTTCTGACTGCTCAAGCTTTTTCTCTTTGTTTCATAACAGTTTAACTATGAAGTGCCTTCACATGTGTATGTTCATCTGCCTTGGAGTTTTTGAGATTTGTTAAGTTAATGCTTTTCCTCAAATTCAGAACATCTTCAATCGTTTTCTGTCATTTTCCCCCTCTTCTCCTTTTGAGATTCCAGTGACACATAGACTAGACTATTTGATGCTATACCAAACATTACTGAAACACTTTCATTTTTGGAAGTCTTTTTCACTCTGTGTTTTTAAGATTGCAAGTTATTTTAACCATTCTTTTAGTTCACTGTTTCTTCTGTTGCCTTCAACCTGTTGTTAGCTCTGCCCACTGAAAATTTCATTTCTGAGCTTTGAGAAATTCCATGCATTTAAAAATAATTTTTTGAAAAGTTAAAAAAAATTCTGCTTCTCTACTGAGCTTCCCCATCTCTTAAGTCCTCAAGCACAAAACTATCGTATAACACATCTATATAAATGTACTTATAATACTACAAACTTCCTGTCTTCTATTTTTAACATTGAAGTTACCTCAGTCTGTTTTTATTTAATGGTTTTTTTCAATTGTGTATAAGGGCACACTTTTCAGTTTTCTTCATATCTGGTAGTTTTTCATTGTATACTGTTGATTTTAGACAATAGACTTAGAAGTAATGCATCCTATTGCTTCCTTTGACAACAGCAGTGCTAATCATGGCATGTTACCTTGAAGTTATAGAAGCTTGGTTTTATGACTTTAAAAAAATGATTTATTTATTTAGGCATGCAAGAACTGGGATATAGGCAAGAGGTGCAGGGGGTGAGAGGATTCACCAGAGACAGAGTGGGGAGCAGAACTGGCAGATCAAGTGAAATACACTGCTGAGGGGAGCAGCGGGTGGGTCAGGAGAGGTCTGCTGTGCCATGTGGTTCAGCTCCCTGGTAGGGAATTGAACTCATACTACAGTGTCTGTGGAGAGCTTCACAGTGCTACATTCCAAACCGTTGCACCATCAGGGAGGGCCCTGGTTTTAGAACTCTTAGGACAAGTCTTTTTTGTCTTTTTCTTAGCTGTGACAGAATTTTTCTGTCATCTTTGGACATGGTCTTTGCTCTCGGGTGTGACATCCCTAGGATTTTGATGGAATGCCCAAGGTATTCATCAACTCTCTAAAAAAATTATCAAAATCTCTCTTGAAAAAATTCTCTCTTGGCTTCAAACTCCAAACACTGTTTCCCATTAAGTGGCAGTAGTTGAAATTGCTGCTCAACTTTTCCAACTTTTAGTTCCTTTCAATTTCCAGCTCTCTGGCAGTCCTGAACTCTGTCCTCTGACACCTTAAGCAATAAGACTGCAGCTTTCTGCCTGGCAGGTGGGAGACCCTCAGAGGAAAATTATAGACACAGAGCTCACCCAATGCATTTCCTTCTTTCCAAGGTCAGATTCAGTTTCTGTGTGCTTTTCTTGCTTTCTAATGCTTTCAAAACTTGGCTTTAAACTTTTGTTTAAAATTTTTGTTCACAGTTTGTGATTATTATCTACAGGAGGAGTGCTATACAACTCCAACAGGGGCTAGAAATTCTGCTATACATATTTTAAGGATTTTCAAATATATTGCAAAATTGTCTTCCACAAAGATTTTACAAAATTACATTTTCATTGCCAGTAGATGAGAATACCTGATATTCTCCCCTCCTGAGCAGCCAGAATTTCTTAAACTAAATATTGTGAATGCCAAAAACTTAGAGGCCACCAACCATGTAATCCTCAGACCCAGGATATGGAACCCCAAAATATGAATGGAATAGACAGATTTGTACAACAGTTGCTCAAAGTTATAAACACAATTTCCAAATATAAAATGTGTAGTTACTCATAACTAAAATCTTAAATGCCATTACTTTTACTTTTGATTGGAATTACATCATAGTTTTCATAGAGACATTGTTTTTTTACTTGTTAGTCAGGACTACTGTTTGATAGATAAGTATATTTTTTTCTTCAACCTAAACTGGCAAAATACATTATTATTTAAAAGTGAAGTATGGTAGTTTGGGACATAGAACCTTGGGGAGAAAGTTAATCAGAAGAGTTGTTGGTGACCTTGGGCATTTAGAGCAGTGATGGGCATTTCTTGCTGATGGATTTAGACTTTATCATGGGATCTAGCTCTGTCCCTATGCTTTGTTGGCTGTAATTTTAACCCCTTTATTTACTGAGACCCAGAGAGATGAAAGAATTTGCCTGGAGTCACAGACTCGCTCTCTCTGTGGATGCAGAGATCAAAACCCAACATCAGACTTTGTTCTGAAAACACTGGCACATTTTAACTATGAAGGAGTAATTCTGCTATCTGTCATGGTTCAGAAAAAAAAAAAAACTATAAGAAGATAACTCAGGGAAGAGTATTTTGAAGAGTCATCCTGGGAGCATGTTAACAATTGGGTAGACAGTCATAGACACTTTAAAGTGCTCACTTTTTAAGGCAAGAAAGAGACTCCAGAATCCAGGTGAATGGATTTTTTTTTAAATATATATATAACAGTTTATTTTTACATCATTTTGTACATTTTTTTTCCCCATCTCAATTGTAATCCCCGTGGGTTTCCCATCACCAGGTGAATGGATTTTAATTGAGCACAACCCTATGGTATTAAGCCAGCTTTTCTTTATGTGTCTGCAGTGTTAATTTTGCATGTTCTCATGTAAGATTTGTATTTCTATAAGTGAATTCCCATCAATCCCATCTAATGATTTCCAAAGGCAATTGCTTTCCACTTTTTGTAATCACACTGAAAAGGACTGGAGTAAGCTAAATGCACAGACTGCTTTTATTTTATAAATTTTCCAATATCCAGGCCAATGTTACAGATTCCTTAGTGTGTGTGTGTGTGTGTGTGTGTACATGTTTATAGCAGAACTTAGATTTATTGCACCACACTTTTCCCAGGAAAGCCAGCGTCTCCATTTGAGGCAGCAGTCATAAAATCATGGGGACTTTCATCAAAACCGTATTGCTTCAAAAGAAATTAGGTCAACCTTTAATTACCTCCACTAAGAGATTCTTGGTGCCTTTTGTTGCATGTGTGAGGCTGAGTGCATGTGTGTTGTGTGCAAGGTCGCTGATAGGCGCTTGAGTGTATGAGATTGTGAGAGTGTATGAGATTGTACACATTCACCCTGCACCTCCTTAGCTGTTTCTCAGCCATTTCATTTCCAACTGTGCTCCCAGAAGACTGAGAGGGTGAGAGGGGATCAAGGTGAGACCAGGACACTGCTTTCTAGGTCTGTTTGGAGTTGTCTCCAGGATCTCAGAGCTCAATTCAGGCTTACTTAAAACCATCTCTGGGGTTGGGATGGTCAGATTCTTCGGAGGGTAAAGAAGCTGCCACCCTGGAAGCTGCCTCTCAGTCCTTCTCTTCTCTGGGTCCTGGCTCACTGATCTATCTAGAGAACAGGCAGGGAGCGATAAGGCCAGGGTTCTCTGCAGTTGCGCAAAGCTAAGCCTGAGGCTTGTCAGCTGAGATAGGCCTGGGCACTGTCTGGTACAGATGAGATGTGAGGGGAAGCTATTCCTCCTCCTAGGCCTTGCTGCTCTCTCAGAAAGGCGGATGTTTCTACCTGGGCTCTTTAGACCCTATCGCTTCATCTGCTCCTGTCTCTCGCCCCTTCACTGAGAAAAACTCACTTTTTGCCTCTGCCTTGTCCTCATCATCCTTTGTGCTGATTCAAAAACTTCTTTGTGTGGGAAGAACAGGACCAAGGAACCCGTTAGACTCCAGACTTGTCCATTTGCATGATGAATTGTATTTTCTCTACTTGCATTTGAGTCCTTCAAACAAACAGATTTGAGAATCTGAATCCTTTGGATCCACATGGTAGAGGTGTAGAAACACAAGTGGATTCTGAAGCAGAGTGCCTGGGCACATACTAGCTTTGTGGTGTTGGGCAAGTAATTTAACCTCTCTGGGCCTCTGTTCCTCATTCTATATATATGTCAATGATAATACCTGTGTCACAGTGCTGCTGGATGACCTCATATATTGTATATGAAATTCTTAAGGTCTTTCTGGCATGCAGAAAGTACAATGTAAGTGTGAGCCACCACTTTTTTCTTTTTAGAGACATAAATATAAAAATTCTTTGCTTTCCTTTCTTTCTGTTCATTGCATGATTCTAATTTTTAGAAGAGACCCCAACCTTTATCACTAAGATGGGTTATAATTTACTCTACCTCCCACCTTCCCAGCTCTGGCCTGTGCCCTTGGGCCAACCACACCTTTGTTTTTCTTGCTGGAGGCAAAGACACGCAATCCTTGACCGTGTGCCACCAGCAGGGTGTAAGACACTGAGCATGTGCATTTATGAGACCGTGGTGGGTGCCTGATTTGTCTTTCAGCTTATAATGTGAGTGATATTTTTTTCCTCATCAATAACAGTATTATTTTTTTGAATAATACTGTTATTATTTTATTGAAAATTATTTTATTGAAATTATTTTTAATTAGTTATAATTATTTTATTGAAAATTAATAAGTTGTAAAATATTTCAAATACAAAATACCCCTTTCCCCAATTCTCCCCAAACTGATTTCCTGTGTTTGAGATCATCACTACTGCCAGTTGCCTGCTTATCCCACCAGGCTCACTTTAGGGCACCATTCACTTCTTAATGCTTTCTTTCACCTTCCAATTGACACCACTGGTGCAGCTGTATAAATTGGTCAGGGTACACAGGCCAGGGTGGAGATCACCTCTGGGCTGACATGCCCATTTCCCCACACGTGAGACCCTGTATGACCTGCAGGTAACCAAGGCTGCCCTGTGACAAAGTATGCCTTAAGCCACAGGAGTTCATTGCATCAGTGTCTTGGCATCAACGTGACTGTCAACTGAACCATGCTGGCTTTGGAGCTCATTTTTTTAAAAAAAATCTCAATCTTTGGTCTAAACCCCACCCTACCCCACCCCAGTATTGTCGCTGGAGCCTGATTCTTGGAGCTGAGAGATTGCCTAGGAACTCACGGGGTCCCCTCCAGCCCAGCCAAGGATGGGACCAACCTAATGCAGCCCCAGCTCATCTCCTATGTCTGGTTTTCTTGGGCCACTGACCCCTTTCTCAAAGACCTTGGTGGAACCCACTGATATTGTCCCCTATCATTAACTGCCTGATTATATGGGCTCCTGGCTGCTGGCTTGGAAAATCTCCCTCTCTCTGGCTACAGCTTGTTGTTTCTCAAGCACGTAATGGCATTCAGGTTTTGGTTCTGTGATTCTGCAATGCCTCTTTGAGCTTACCTGTAAAATGGGCACGATATCCCTATGCACCTTGCAGTGTTGCTAAACACCTAGTAGATAAGTACCACTCCTTTGTCTTTCTTGACCCACCTCAGTGGTATTGAATTCCCAGGCTCATCAGCTCTCTCTCCACTGGCCGTCACTGTTTACCAAGCTTTATGCTCTCATTTTGGTATAAAGATTGGGCCAATAAGTTTCAAGGGACTTAGAACACTTTTGTTCTTCCTAAAGTGGCTTTCCTGGAGAGATCTAGAAGATTGGCTCTATGTTTCTTGGAGGGAGAATGGCATAACACAGTCAACCTGGAGGTCAGTAATTACTGGGTGGGAGCTGTGTGCCAAGCTTTCTGGCATGCATTACCCAAGAATGAGCTTGTGATTCCTTCTGACAAGTTATGGAGGAACTACTGCTGTCAACCCATGATTGAGACGCCCACATGGAGCCTGAAGGAACGGAAGTGACCTGATAAGTCACATGACTAGGGAATGGCAGAATCGCATTTAAGTTGTACAAATAAAAGAAGGCTCCCAATGGGAGCAGCAAAGGTTATGTGTTCACGCTTGCTAAGTGACCACACTTGCATTTGGCAGAGACTCAAAGGCAAGCAGTAGAGTGAGGAAGCTTTAGCATTGGGGTGTGGAAGGGGTGAGGGAAGAACTTACGGCTTGTTGGCAGGGGGGCTCTGGAGGGGCCACCTTATATGGTTGGGTTGGGTATAACCTTGACTTCCTCTGGTTGGTTCAAAGCTGGGAGTGGAGACAGAGTTTGGTAATTTGTCAGTGACTAGTCACATGCTGGCCACTTGGGGCTGAGAAGCAGTGCAGGGCAACCTCTGCTCTCTGACAATTAGGCTCAGGCTGGGCCATGGCACCACCACTCACAGAGTCCAGGGATCATCTGCCATGGGGCCCTCCCCGGTGGTGCAATGGGTTAAGGCACAACTCTATGGAGCTCTCCACAGCCACTGCAATGCGAGTTCGAGTCCCCACCAGGGAGCTGACCCACATGGCACAGCATACCTCTCCTGACCCATCCGCTGCTCCCCTCAGCAGTGTATTTCACTTGATCTTCCTGTTCTGTTCCCCACTGTCTCTGGTGATCCTCTCACTCCTGCGCCTCTGGCCTGTACCCCAGTTCTTGTATACATAAATAAATAAATCTTTAAAAATAGAGCAAAATCTGGGAATGCTAAAATGTATGAAATATTCTCCTTTAGGACACAACGTAGTGATTTTTGCCTTGATTGGAAAAGAAAGTCAGTTTAAATTACTGTATTATCTCTAACTGGTTTCTTGTGCAAAGATCAGTGGCCTTCATTAACACTGCCTGCCACCTACAGCATCATATTGTCGACATGACAAAAATCGTACAAGAACAAGAGTTGCCGCTCTGCAAATTTGAAGTGATACTTGCAGATATCTGGAGTTCACTACTTTCCAAGAAACAGTCTCTGAATGCCCCCAGCTTTCTGCCCCTATAGCTACAAAGCGATGATAGGAGAGCTGCCCCTTGGCAGGACCTCTCCAGACATGAGCGTCCAGCCACTAGGGTTGTGGATGAGTCCATAAGAAGTGGGGGCATTGGCTCTGGATCTGGACATGACCACAAAATTAGTGTAACCTGGAGATGGGAAACTCACACATTCATGGTTCTGCAGAAGATCCGTCCTTACAGGGGCAAGTGATCAAATCTCATGGCCTGCATTTCATTACCTGCCCACTTTGTAGACAAGTGTCTCTGTGAGCACCCCAGGACTCTGGAGGGCAAAGTTGCTGTCCACCTGCTCAGCTCCATCTCCAAGGAACCATCAGGTGGGCCTCTCTGCTGCTTTGGATAATGGTCCCCCTCTGCCTGTCTCCATATACTATAATTGAGGTTTCCCCATTATTTTTGTCTTTGCAAACTGTATTTTTCCAAGATGGGGAAGATAAAGACATTGAGATGACAGATGTATACAGTGAGGTGGATGGATGATGGACAGTTTTCATCTTCCTTTTGCTTTTCTGTCATTCCAAATTTTCTACAAATAACGTCCATTGTTTTTGCAATCAAAAAGTAGTCCAGAAGAAAAAAAAAAAAACTAAGTCAGGGCCTTGAAGTTGAATGTTGGTCAAAGATCTAGTTCCCTGGAGGTGCGTCAAAGCCCTTTCTCTCTCACTACAGTTGCTGGAGTAACAACTCAACTCCCAGGTCCCGTGCAGGCCTAGCCCCGCGCTGCTGAGTCTGGATCGCCAGACCGTGTGGTTCCCACGTGTGCAGGGTCTCCTTAGAGTTCTGTTGGCTTCTGAAGGCTGCAGATGTGACATCTCTCGGGGACCATCCCCCCTCCAGCTAGTGCTCCCGCCCCCTCACAGACCCCCACAGACAGGACGACTGCTGTGTCATACAGGGGACCTGTATGCCGGCCTCCCTGCCTCCCAGCCTTCAGAGGCCAGTGCCCCAGCCTGGACGGCTCAGCTCACACAGGCAGACAGGCTGATTCCTACTGGGCACGTTTTCTGTGTGGTGTGTTTTTCTTTCTTTGATAGCTCATAAAATTCCCTTGCCTGCCCTGGGCCTCTTGGTCTTTAATCTTCAACTTCAGTTGGAGCTGTCCCTATTTCTTTTTAATTATGCCTTCTTTTTTTTATGGAAGTTTCCTATTGAATTTTTATGACAATATAGAGACATGGATAGACTCCAACAAAAATGAAATCTTTATGGAATACTCATTTCTCTCCTGGAGGCTCCTGACAAATGTTTCTCTGTGGACATTTATATGCAGCAGGGTAAGCCCCTGTCCCTTGGCTGGGGCTTGGAGAGCTGAGCAGCAGGTGGCTGAGTGGGTTATGATTGTTGCGTGATGACCACTGTGGGGGGAGAGGTGCACAGTCAACTGGGGGTGATGACCGCTGGGGGAGACACGAGAGATGCAAGAGAAGAAGTAAATCAGTCCCAAGTACAACCCTTTGCCTGAGTGTCAGCTGAATTAGCACCGTGCTGAATCCCAAGCAATCCTGCTACGTGATTACATGTGCATGGGGGAGCCTCACCCTGCTGTCCATTATCTAGCATCTTCTGCCCTGGACCCTGCCTGGCCTGAAAAGCCTGCCCTTGGGCTTAACATCATATATGACTATCTGGGGTCCCTAGCACAGTTCCTTTGGGCGAGTTTCACAGACTGTGGACTGGGGTAACTTGGGACCTATATGGTTTTGAGGGGCCAGGCTCAGGGCTGCTCTCTCAGCACTCCTTGAGGGCTCTCTCACAAGAGAGATGGAAGGAGCAATTATTCATATACTGGGCCCGGGTCTGGAGACCAGGACTTTCTCAGTCCCATGGAGCTGACATCCTTGAAGGAGGAAGCACAGATACCAAGTAAACAGGTAAATGATGATTTCAGATTGTGGCAAGTACCTTCAGACAAATAGGGAGAAAAGTGAAGACTGTCCAAGGGGAAGAGGGGCCTCTGCCTTAGGTAATGTTCAGGGTAAAGCAATGCAGGAAGAGGGGGGCCAGCATGCTCGATCTGGAGTACAGGCCGCCAGCAGAAGGACCAGCAAGTGCAAAGGCCCTGAGGAAGAATGTACTCATTAAGAAACAGAACTCAGTCCTCCCTGGTGGCGCAGCAGGTTAAAGCACAGCACTGAGAAGCTAAAGCCACTGCTGCATGAGTTCGATCCCCGTCCCAGAGGTGACCACATGGCGTGGCAGACCTCTCCTGTGGCGCCTACTGCTCCCCTCAGCAGTGTACTTAGTCAGCCTGTTCTGCTCTCCACTCTATCTCTGGTGAATCCTCTCACCGCCCTTGCACCTCTGGTTTGTACCTCAGTTCTGTATGCATAAATAAATAAATCTTAAAAAAGAAAAGAAAAGAAACAGAACTCAAGCAGTGTGGCTGGGGTGGCACATGCCATGGGGAGGCAAGAGGGATAAAGCTGAGTTGGGTCTAGGGACTTGAAGATTCCTGTGTGGTATGAGCCTCTGGGTAGGTTTAGGGTACAGAGGCCTGGCACGGGAAGGTCTTCATTGTAAAGACACTGGCCTTCTGGGTAGAGAATGGACTGTGGGGTCGTTTTAAAGCCAAGATGTTAAGTGTTTGGTGCCTGAAGGAGGCAGTGCACTGCTCCTGCTCTGAAGTAATTTAGAGGAAGGGGGTGAGGCTACAGTTTTTTCAGGTTGTTTGGGTCTAACTCTGTTTATTTAAGCTGTAAGTTCTCCTACAAAACTTGTCGCCGGTCTAAGTTTTGAGGACAACTGAGAAGTGTTAGTTATGTTTGCCTCCCGGCAAAGAGTAAGTTTCTAGGCAAGAACAGAGCACTAGAGATTTTACATGTGCATTTTGTCAAGGAATTGAGCTTCCTATGTGAGTTTGCCAACTGTCTATTTAGTAGGCGGAAAGTCATAAATGTCCTAATGAGGACAAGAAAAAACACATTTTAGTTCCTGTCAGGTGATATCTCTACCCTGTGTGAATCCCTTAATAGCTGACTTGAAAAGTCCTGCTAAATATGAGGGCTGGGGCCAGAGAGCTATGAAGAGGCAGAAGTAGGATTTGAACTCAAGTCTGCCAGACTGTGTGTGTCGCTCACCATCATGGTCTTGGACAACACCCACGTGCTGAAGGCTCAGCCGTCCCCTCTGATAAAAGCCATAAGGCTCTTTAGAGAGATGGGAATGTGGCTGGGTGTGGCGAGGGCACTGTCAGAAGGACTTTGTGTTTCTACGGGTTGGCCCAGCCTTTCACCCTAGGGCCTGGGGCTGCCTAAAACCTGCAAGTTAAAAAAAAAAAAAAGTTTGAAAAAAAAATATTGGCTCTAAAATAGCTCCCAAGCCACAACTAGTCATTTAGATCAATTAATAATAATAAAATGAATGAGTATTTTGCTTTTATTTCTTCCTTTCCAACACGCATCTCTGCTTTCAGCAGACCCAGGTTTCTCCTCTGTAGCACTTTCCTTCTGAAAACGGCTTTGAACATTTCCTAAAGGACACGACTTCTGGCAATGACTTCCTTCCGTTTGTGTTTTCCTAGGACAAAAATCTCTCTTTTCCTTCTCTTTTAGTCAAACTTTTTATTTTGAGATAATTAAACACTTCCATGCAACCATAAGGAATAAACCAGAGAAAACCTCTGTGCCCTCTCCTCAGCTTCCCCCAAAAGTAACATCTTGAAGTCCAGTTTCTCACAATACGAATGCTGACACTGACACACTCATTGGGGTGTGTGTGTGTGCGCATGCGTGCGTGAGTGTGTGCATGCAGTACAGCCAGTTCCTTGCAATTCCGTCCCATGTGCCAGTTCCACAGTCAAGACATGTTTTATTTCAATCACCATGAGGATCCTTCATTCTGCTGTTTTATAACTGTATTTCCCTCCCCCGCATCCTTCCCCCTTCCTCTGTTCTGTTTTATGATTTTGTCATCTCAAGAATGTAAGTGGAGCTGTGGTTTTTGAGTCTCCTGGAAAGCTATGCTCGCCACACCTTTCTGTGGCTCTGTCCACGTGGCTGGGCATTTCAGTTCTCAAAGTCCCTGTGGCTGCCCCGGGTTTTCCGTTGCATAGAGTCACAGCCGTTTGTTCAGCCACTCATCACTGAAGGATGTCTGCACCGCTCCTAGTTTTTGGTGGGGAGATCAGCAGCCCAAGAGAGGATGAGGGACTGTCCACCAAAAGGAAATGACAATGAGAGAGGGGGAGAGACTTCTGTACAGAGTGGTGCCAAGGAGAGCGGTGGGGCATTGACTGCCACAAAGGCAGGGTGTTGGGGAAAGAGGAAAGCTGCAAAGCATCGTAACAGACAGAACCCCAGCCCCACAGATTGCTTAGTTGCTGTGATAAGACAAAGAAAAACGTTCTCGGTGAACGCTTCTCTTTTTGGAAAAGAGGCAGCACACGTGGGCACAGCTTACCTGTTCACACCCACACGTGTGTGCCCCTCTCTGCCAAGTGCTCATGCACATACAGGCAGGTCTGTGCCAGCCCCTGGTGGCAGCGTGCAAGGGGCTCCATCCCTTCTTCTCCTGACGCAGAGGTCCTTGCAAGCATCAGGGAAAGGTCTTTTTTTGCACTGATGTGATATAAGTAGTTTCAGCTAGCAGCCCTCAAGCCCACCAAAGCGTTTTGGGGCGCGGGTGGCTGAGGAGGGAAGAACCATCTATTTGTGGCATGAGTTAGGACCTGGAATGTTCTTCTCACTAGAGATAACACACGGGACGTGGAGCTCTAGGATTGGTCTTTTTTGGAAAGTCACGGGACTCTAATCACCCATAAACATTGTACCTATGAGAAAACAAGTCCTGAGTTCCTTCCACCTTGCAAATGAAACTTTCTGGGCCTAGGTTTTATATAAATTCGTCATAGCATTCTATCGATACATGTTTTATATAAAGTAAAACTTAGTGGAGAAGAGATCAAACATAATCGGTAACTTTTATTAATATTTCATTCTTAAAAAAGGTTACCATTTTGCACATATTATTTTTGTAGCATATCTGGCTTTATTTGCTCTATAAGGTAGAATTCTAGATATGGTCCCCCAAGATTCTTTGCATAATTCACCACATCCACAAATATGATGAGCTATTGTGCCTGAATATATTACCTTATATGGCAACAAGAACCTAGTAGCTTTAATTAAGCTTATTAATTAGTTGACCTTAACACGGGGAGATGTTCTTGGATTGCGTGGGTGGGCCCAAGGTAATCCCATGTGCCTATAAAGCCAGAAAGGAGATCAGAAAGACTCAAAGCATAAGAGGGATTTGATATATCATTGCTGTCTTGACAGGGGGCCACGAGCCAAAGAAATGTGGATTGCCTCTAGAAGCTGATAATGACCTCCTGCAGACAGTCAGCAGGGAGTTGGGGATCTCAGTAGATAATCACAGGCAATGGAATCCTGCCAATGACTTTAATAAACCTGTAAGTGGACCTTCTCCCACATCCAGATAAGAGCATAGATTAGCTTATGCCTTGATTTCAGTCCACTTGGACTTCTGACCTAGAGAGTTGTGAGAATAATAAATAGGCATTGGTTAATGCCTCTAATGTTTGTGATAAATTGTTACACAGCACCAGAAAATGAATATAGTAATAAACCACAAGCATTTTCCATGCCGGGGATCTTACTTGACATCTGTTTTAGTGGCTGCAGAGTATTCTGTTACAGTGTCCCGTACTTTGTGAGTCCCTTTAATGGTGACACTAAATCATCATTGGATTTGACATACTTCTCTGCAGATGAAGCTCCCAAACTAAGTCCTCACACATCTCACTCTTATATACTGGGACAAGTGTTCTGAGAATTGTCCTCCCCATGCTCCCACAGCCGGCACAAACTAGACTCATTTATTTCAAATGTGATTTGAATCTCACTGATACCATGTTTAACTCTACCCATGCTTCATTCAGCTACACCTTTTATTTTTTTTAAAGGTTATTTATTTATGCATAGAGAACTGGGGTACAGGCCAGAGGTGCAGGGGTGGTGAAAGGATTCACCAGAGACAGAGTGGGGAGCAGAACAGGCAGATCAATGAAGTACACTGCTGAGGGGAGCAGCGGGCAGGTCAGGAGAGGTCTGCTGTGCCATGTGGGTCACCTCCGGGGTCAGGAATCCAGCTCGCACTGAGGCAGCTGCGTCTGGCTAGTTTGCAGTGCTGCACCCTAACCTGCTGTGCAGGCCTCGCCTACACCTTTTAAAAACAGATCTTTTAACCTTCCACTTAGAGTCAGATGGATATATTTATGCTCTCAATTGAAACAGATCAAAATACAGCAAAAATACATGAATCTATAAGAAGCTAGTAGAACTTATCAGGGACTTCAGAAAATGTGTAAATTATAGATCAGTTTGACAAAATCACTTCCATTTCTGTGTACTGGCAACAATCAGAAGTTGAAATAAAAAAAATACCACTTCTAGGAACTCATATTCTAGGAAGAATATGAGTAATAAATCTAACAAAGGATGTGAAAGACCTATATGCCAAAAGGAATTAAATATAGCCTAGCCTAAGGAAGTAGAACAAAAATCACATTCTGAGTAGTTTTCTCCAGATTGATATAAAGATTCAACAAAATTCCAGTCAAAAAACTCAATGACTTTTAATTTTGTAAAAACTGATAAACTGATGCTAATATTCAAAAGATGACTCAATAGATCTGGAATAGCCCAAAAGACTGAAAATAAAGACCGCATGTGAACAACTGCATAACTTGATTTCAGAGCTCAGTAAAGTTAAAAGCAGTGCAATATTGGCATACAGATGAACTGACTATAGTTAGTTCATTAGTTTGTTTGTAGAAAAAGGATATTGTTTCTACAAATGGTACTAAAATAATTCAACATCCACAACTTAATATGCAAAAGTTGAAACTTGAAGACTACTTTGTACCATATATAAAAAATTAACTAAAATAAACCACACAACTAATTTTCAAACCTATAACTGTGTTAAGTTGTATAAGAAAATATAGGTGCAAATCCTAGGCAGAAGTGGAGACTCTGAAACTAAAACCGGAACTCTGAGTTGGGCAAAGACTTCTCCAATAAGGCAACAAAAACATGACGTAGAAGGTATTTGATAAATTCGGCTTTATGAAATATAAGATCTTCTGCTCTGTGAGAGACACTATTAAGACAAAAGGATAAGCTCTTAATTAGGAGAACAGGATTGTCACTCACATGTCTGAAAATGAACAAATATTTTTTAAAGATCCCGAAACCAATAAACACAGACACACACAATTTTATAAATGGGAAAAAGAATTTAACATCTGCTTCACCAAACTAAGCTACACAGTATCAGTAGTAACAGAAGTGCAAATCTGAGCAAATCTGAGCAAGTGCAAATCTAAGCAATGTGACGCCGCTACTCACCCACTAGCATATCTAAAACTGAAAATACTGACTGTACTAAATGCTGGGTGACCTGGAGCCTCACCCACTGCTGATAGGCATGAGGGTGGCACATTCACCCTGGAGAGTAGATGGGCAGATTCAGAAAAGTACAGCATACACATCCCACTTGACCCTGGCCGTTCTACTCCCAGGTGTTCACCGAGAAGAAAGCACGCATTCGCACAAAGATTCCCACGAAGGGAAACAAAACTTTGCTTTTAATGGCTCAACCTTGGAGTTCAGAGCATAGCAGCAAGAACGTGGAGAAACAAAGAAGGGCCCGTCCATAGCATGGAATACTACTGACACAGCCAGGATGGGAATGGATCTGAAAACAATTAGGATGAAGAAGCCAGACGTGAAAGATATAAAGCCGTATGCTTCTATTTACATAGCAGTTTAGAAGAAACAAGTACCAAACCGTAGAAATATACAGGGTTAAATGTATAGATTAACAAAAGGGAAAGCCTACAATCAAGTTGTCATCTTTAGGAAATTTGAAAATGTATGCAAGTTTAAAAAATCATTTAGTGGTTGCGGTGGGGGCTTCTGGTGTGGAATGCTGAATGTGGCTTAAGAATCTGTATCCCCAGTGTATGACATAACCTTACTGAAGAGGTGGAGGCAAAGGTGCTGACCTCAGCAGCGCTGGAAATAAGCAGAGATTGGGAAACCCAAAATAAAAGTAATTGTGCAGAGCACCATATCCTACAGGCTAAAGCTCTTTCCCTCAGGGTAGGAGTCAACAATTCTGAAGTCACGCGTCATCAAGTCTGGGATTGAAAAGTTAAGTAAATGGATGACAGACAGCGGGAGCCTAGTTTCTCATTTTTGGAGTGGAAGTTTACAGATAAGCGAGGAGGGAAGGTTGGGATGATCTTTGTGATAATGGATTACTGCTGAGACAACAATAAGGATCATGATACAAATGCATGCACACCACATATTTGTAGCTATAGGTTGATATAAACATTTGTTTCTTTGCTCTGTCAGCTAAGAGAACCTAAAAAACATGACACCTCTATAGAAATAAGTACACTAGTTCCCAGAGCTGAGATTTTAATACTACTTTTCAATAAAAGAAACTAACACTTTTTGTAAAAAAAAAAAAAAAAAAAAAAAAAGCAGACTCTAGCGCAGGAAGGGAATATACCAGATGAGCCTGGAGCATATTATGGAATAGATGGAATAGCAAAGTACTCGGAAAAACCAATGAACCACAACCCATAATGAAGGAAGAATGCCAAGTGACACACAAGCCATCTGAAAGAGCTCTCTTGATGGTCAACATTGGAATAATTTGAGCAATAAAATTAAGCAGTATTGGGTTATAAATAATCCAAGTATAAAATAAATACACACGATTCCATGCTGATATGTCTGACTATGATAATCCATGCTGGTAATATGGGTTGACAACGGGAAGAGCATAAACAAATTTCCCTGGAAGTACAATTCCAGGGAATTGATTTCGCTACTCCATATACACAGAAGTAGAATATAACTCCCCACTCTTTATGTGGGGGCTGTGCATGGAAAGAGAGAAAAGAAACTTTAGAGTGAAGGAACCCAACCATCACTACCTTGGCCAGACTGTCAAGATAAACATCAAGAATAAAGTCACATTGAGTATGAGTGTGATGGGAATGGAACTGTACTTACAAGAAACACAGACAAATCCAATTTGAGGACATTATAGAAAATTCCTGAAGTCAAGGTCTTCAAAAACAAGGAATATCTGAGAAAGTCATAGTCAGAGGAACTGAAGGAGACAAGACAATTGAAATTAATATGGTGTTCCAAATGGAATCCCAGACAGGTGAAAACTAAGGAAATTGGAATCCACTATAGACTTTAGTTAGTTATAATACTGCAATATTAGTCATGAATTGTAAGTCATCCATATAATAATATATTAATAGGAGAAACCAGGTATGATGTGCTCAGAAACTCTGGACTATTTTCTTGACTTTCCTGGAAATTTAAAACTATCCTAACATAATTGACTATTATTTGAGAAATAAAAGGATCTTTCCCTTGATCGTCTCCCTCTCTTAAGAACAATAATATCACATGTGTGTCCAGTGTTTTGTCATCTCTAGTTCTGTTCTTGCATCATTTCACAGGAATTTTGCCACAACCCCACGCTGTGTGTGGTCTGTTCTGATTTACCGAGGGGCAAACAGGGTCAAGGAGATGAGAGACCTATGCAGGTAGGAGGGAGTGAGCAGCAACCCTGGGCTCACAGGGGGCTCTCTTGCCCGCTGTGCCTCTTCCTTATGGCCCTCTGACCACAAACCCGTGGCACAGTATGAGTGGGGCACTTATGCACTACTTTACTTACTTGGACATGACCTGCAGTCCATCTCCTGCCCCTTCCCCTTGGAGACCATTGTCTCATAATGAAGACACTGAGGAGCTGGAGTTGGTTCTGAATTCTTTCCTTTCCACAGAACTTGGCTCACCTCTCGGTAGCAGGAGATAGCATAGGTAGTCATCTCATTTGGCCAACTGCAAAACTGTATTGGGGGCCCTCCCTGATGGCGCACGCAGCAGGTTAAAGCACTGCACTAAGAAGCTAAAGCCACTTCCGCATGAGTTCGATCCCCGCCTGCCCCGGAGGTGACCACATGGCGTGGCAGACCTCTCCTGACCCGCCCGCTGCTCCCCTCAGCAGTGTACTTCGTCGATCTGCCTGTTCTGCTCCCCACTCTGTTCCTGGTGAATCCTCTCACCCTCCGCATCTCTGGCCTGTACCCCAGTTCTGTATGAATAAATAAATAAATCTTTTAAAAAAAAACTGTATTGGAAGGCAGTTATTAGTCTCAGCTTACAGATGAAAATGCTTAGGCTAAAACGCAAATCATTTCCCCTTTTCTTATCACCATCCTGACTCTGGCTCTGACTGGATCCACCTGCCTAAGATTCCAAGTAGAAATTGCCCCTCCTCCTCCAAGTGTGAGGACATAGCTCTCCACACGTGGCTTGGTGTGGCCGCCCTACAAGCAGCTCTGAGCTGCTCTCTGCATATGAATGTGGCATAAGGAATTTGTCAAGTCTCCAAGGAGAAATCCAACCCCTGGGGAAAATCTCCACAGGAAGAGGACCTTTCTTAGTCTTTCTGCCTCCTGGACCACAGTGGGGTGCTCTCAGTGCACAGTGGCACTGAGAGTTAGGCAACGAGAGCTGCCTGCTGCTGAGTGGGATGAAACATTGTGAGTATGCTGAGGGCCGAAACTTTGAAGAGGTGGAGATCTTTGAGAGCTGACAAACCTCTGAATCTTCCTTTTGCTCCCCCCTGCCTTGACCACAATCCTTTTTGATATAAAACATACTTAGATTGAAAACAATGAAACATGTGTCCATGATGACATCACTTTGCTTCACGCTCTCTCATCGGTTGAAAACAAACTTATCTCTGAGATTTCACGGCACTGTAAATGGAAGTCACTCTTGGCTGATTGTCTCCATGGATGAGTGGGACATGGGCCTCTGCCATTCCACATTCAGAAGCCGTGTAGCTCGTGTATGTGGCTGTGTTGGAGATGGTTCCCTTTACTAGATGCTGTGTGAAAATCCTGCAAAGAAGATGGAGCAAAGGTGGCAGGCTTCCTTGAAAGCACACTAAGGTTAAACTATAATGTCCAGTGGCTGATGGGGGAGCTTTCCAGAAAGAGTATATGATGTAACCCCTTTGCCCCACACTTGTTACATACATGAACAGTCGCACTTCAATCCAGAACATTGATTTCCAGTCCCTCTTCTGCCATTTCACATCCATGTGACCCTGGGTGCACCAGATGGCCTCTTATAGGTGAAATGGACTGAATCTGAAGAATCTTCCAGCTCTAAGAGTCTGTGGATGGGCTCAGTGGACTGTGGTGTAGGACTACAGGAGCATTGTGGAGGGTGTGGTGTGGTATCATACCACTGATGAGGTGGAACTATACCTCAGAATCAGATATGACATTATTTCAATAAAAATCATTACAGTTTGTAAAAATCAACAAAATAAAACAAAACAAATATTTTAAAACATAAAATGTCTATGAGTTCTTACCTTTCAATTAATGAGAAATTCATATGTAGCACTCCTCTACATTTGGTTTAAGATAGGAGATAATAACATTCCAGAGATGAATGGGCTAAATTCTGAAGTGGGGACCAAAATGGCTAACAAGAGTAAATGAGCAGAAGAAATTCAGGTTGAATTAGCCTTGGACAAATTCTTATTGAGTAGTTAATTGTAGATGGGGAAAGGATAAAAGCATGATTCTCTCTCGAAAGATCTTATATTCTCATTGATGCATTAAGTAATGGTGGATGGAGGGAAATAAGCACCCAGAACTTGTATAAACAATCAGATGCCAAGGAGGAACAGAAAGCTATTGGGGAAGAATTTGGATGACAGGTGGATTTCAGAAACAATATTAACAGAAAAAGGAGACAGGGTAGCATTTGAACAGCAAATCTAATTATATGATCTTACTGGTCACCTGGGTACTCCAGAATTTAACCCGAGTGACCAACAGGGAGAAACTGCCAGGAAAGTGACAGAGACTGGGTCTTTAAATTAGTTGGAAAAGATGGATTCTTCCAATTGTAATTTGCAGAGGGTCCCAGTTGTGCCCAGAAGAGGAAGTAGGTGCTTATCTTGCTTTGAAGATATTCAGAGAGAATTAGGCAGAATTTAATCTGTTTCAAACAAAGTAGAAATAAGATTTTGAGAGGGAAGAGGACCTTTCCTTCTTTTGGCTAAGAGGAAGGCCTGGAGCAGAGAACTCAGAGATCATGATTATGATCATTTTACCTGAAAGTTATACTTGTTCCAACAACAAAACATGGAATAATTGTAGAGCAAATTTGGAAGGCACGTCAAAGGTAAATTAGCCACAGAGCCAATGCCCCTTACCTGGGCTTCTTATCAGTAATCTGCTAGGGCTGTGGTTATAAGGTGCCAAAACTAGAATGGTTTAGAACCCAAATTTCGTCTTATAGTTCTGGAGGCTGGAAGTCCAAGATCAAGGTGTCAGCAGGGCTGGCCCCTTGTGCAGGCTGTGGGTGAGAATCCTGCCAGGGTGTTCATGAGCTCCTGGTGGTTGGTGGCAACAGTCCTCGGCTTGTGGTTGCCTCACTCTGATGTCTACTTCATCGTCATGTAACATTCTCTTGGTGTCTATGTTTCCATGTCCCAACTTCCTCTTTTTATAAGGACACTGGTCATGCTGGATAGGGGCCCACCCTAATTACACCTGCAACAACCTTATTTTCATATCAAGTCACCTTCTGAAGTACAGGAGGTCAGGACTTTCACATATGAATTTGAAGGGGTAGGAGGCAAGACACAGTTCGGAGCATAGCAGCATCTTCTTGCACAGACAGAGAAAGGGAGGCAATCTCTGGAGCCCAGACTATCTAAAGCAGCCTGAACCTGCTCTGCCCACTTGTCCCTGTGTTACAAATCCAGATTGAGCTTGAGTCCATGACAACCCAGGGTGGGCTGAGGTCACTGCTCACCCACCCCTGCTGAGGGCTAGGGCAGGATTCCCTGGGCCCTTTGCCCTCCTCTCTGAAGAGGAGGCTACAACACGCTGAGGATGAGCTCATGATTGTGATGCACACTCAGAACTGGAAACACGTCCTGCACCACTGGGGCCAGCCCCGAGGTGTGCCTGTGGAAACTAATGGGCTGATCTCTGACCATATTCCAGGCAGGATGTGACCTCCCTGTGCTTCAGCTTCCTCCATGGCATGGTGGGATGATGCTACTTGCTGACCTGGAAGCCCAGGGCCAGGTGAGGATACGATGAAACACAACTTGGAAAGGTGTTGAAAAGACCCCACACACACACCTAGGCCACAAGGACTAGCGTAATGCCTACTAAGGCTCCGTGCAGCCCTGGTTGGCATGTGCCAGGTGACTGTCTCACCTCCAAGAGTTCTAAGTGCAGCTGGCAGGGATGATGTCTAATGACTAAATCATACCTGGCCTGTCCCATGCCCCACTTTGCTGCAGTGGGGCTCAGCCAGTCCTCACTGGCAGTCTGCCTGGCTGTCCGGCAGCACAAAGCGAAGGCTGCAAAGGCTGAAACCCACCCGGGTTGCATTTCAACACCCCCACCTGCTCTCCACACTCAGTGAGCTTCCAGAGAGCAGTCTTTGGGGCTAAGTTCTGACCAGGTGAGCCTGCCTGTGGGAGGAGGAGGGGAGAAGAGCATGCACCTGTGGCTTAGATTTCTCCCTCACACCCACCCCCCCAATCCCCCCCACCGCCCCGGCCCCGGCGTTTCCTCCACTCCTCAGCCCTTCCAGCCCGACCTGCTCTTTACTGACTTTTTCCAGAGTGCATCCATTCTGCAAGATTGACAGCTCACTCTTGGTTGGGAACAGAGTGTAGGAAGTGGTCTTTTCAAACTTCCCTAGCAGCTCTGCCTGCCAAAAGCCAGGCCGCTATGTTGCCTTATTTACCCTGGCCGCCAGGTCTCTCCTGCTGCCCTAAGAAAACAGATTACTGTCCAGAGCAAAGTCCTTGCGCGTTTCCTCTCTGGAGGAGGATCAAGTTATGAAAGAAAGGTTTCCTGCAACCCATTACACCGTTTTGGTTTGTTTTATCTGTCTCCACCTGCAGGGCAGGGAATTAACCTGCTGCCCAGGGATCGGTCAGTAATGACTACGAGGAAAGCTCACTCACTGGTGTGCGTTTCGCCAACACACCATGGCCTTGTTCTCCTCAGCCGAGTATTGTGTGCGTGAGGCCCAGACCCACATCTGAATAGGGCTCTGCGTAACTTGATATGTTTTCTTTCTTTGCTGTAGACTCTGTGTGCCAAATTTAACTGTGCCCCAGTCCCTGTATACAGGGTTGTTGGGGGTGGGGGATGGGAATGCATCCATGTGCTTTTTTCTTTATTTTCCTTTTCCCCCCTCGTTTGCTTTGTTCACTGTTTGCTATATATAAGATAACATGGCTGTCCTCCGTCTTCCCTCCTTCCCCTTTGAAGACAACCACTGTGCTCTGAGTCGCCCATAATATGTCTTTATAAATGCCCTCCAGCTCCCTGTCTGGGAAGGCCAGGCCCTGTCAAGAGTTAACAGCAGGCCTTTGGGAAGTTTAACTTCCCCAGAAGTGCTTGTGCACAATTAGCAGGGCCTTTCTCAGACAGTAAAATGATCCCCTAGCTTGCAAACAGCCAAGGGCCCCAGAGGCTAGTCACCATGTGTGAAAGCATCAGGTCCCCATTTCAAAAGGCTCCTACCCAGGGCCTTCCAGCATGAGGCCAAAGGATAAGCAATGCGTTGCCACGAGACCGGCATGGGCGACCGGCTTCTATTGGCCAGTTAAAATCCATCAGGAGGGGCCTTACTCTGAAATGTCAGAGATGACCCAGCCCAAGGGTGGTGGAAAGAGTTACTCATTGCCACCTGGAGTGACAGATGACCCTTTCTGAATGACAGAAGTCTTTCTTCACTTTGCAAGATGGAGGGGATGAGCTGGCAAGATATTTTGACATCATATGAAGGGCGGTGGTCAAATGGAGCTGCTCACCCAGAGCAGGCCTGGGCCTCACAGGAGTTGGACAAGGCTCTTCAGGACCTGGCTCCCTGGGGTTGGGAGGTGAGAGTTAAGAGCCTCCAGTTTCACTGTTCATTTCTTTCAGAAATCACAGAAATGCTGAAAAATCCAGAACCCTGGGTCTTCCTATGAGGGAAGATATCTTGGGTCATCTTGGGCTATATTTAGGATGGAAAATGCTGGCTCAGAGAAAGCTGGCTCATGTGCTCTCTCCAAGCTGCACCCTGAGCTGGGGACACCCCATCAGCCATCTTTCCTGTCGCCATCCTACCTCCCCAGATTCCAGCCAAAGGAAAGGCCCCACAGGACAGGACCTATTAATCCCCCATTCCTAATGTCACGCACCGCCCCTTCTTGCGAAGCCCATGAGGACTCAGTGTGCACCGTGTGCAAGGCCTGGTTTGAACTCGTAGTGAGAGTTCAACCTGCAGTTGGACCCCCCAACCTCACTCTGTCCCTGTTTCTCCAACCGTGTGCAAGGCCTGGTTTGAACTCGTAGTGAGAGTTCAACCTGCAGTTGGACCCCCCAACCTCACTCTGTCCCTGTTTCTCCAACATAGCAGGGTTCTGTCCTAAGGCCAGCCCCAAGGCCAGTCCCTGGGCCCAGCCTACCTGTTGGGGTCTGGGGAGCTCTGGAACCACAGGCACAGCCACCTTCATGAAAGAAAACGGCTTGCCCACACCGGTGCCTTCTTAACTTTCTTTTTGTAACCATGTGAATGTTTTAAAGAAGCTGGTTGCTTGTTGCATCACTGTTTTGCTTGTAAATCTGCACATGATTTCTCAGAAAGAATGACCCACACCCACCGGTCACCCATGGGCTCTACTTCCGTGTCCGGGTTCACTTCCCACTTTACTGAGGGTGGGGGTCAGAGGAGCAAAGGAGGCAAGAAGGAGCACAGCCTGTCACTTGGGGGGCACTTGCAGGCTGGAGGCAGCATGCGCCATTTCTAACCCCAAATTGTCGGGATGACTGAGCCCCTTCTCCCTCCCGAGGAAACCAACACTGGAAACCTTGTCCAGGGACTCTTCCCCTTCCTCCCCTCACGGCTCCTCACATGCCCTGCTGGTTCTCCTCATGAAATGCATCCCATTGCCCCAGAGGGCAGCTTCTTATCTGTGCTGTGCACAGAAGCCAACGGGAGCTGTGAGAAGTTCACTCTGAGCCACACACTCCCTGAGCTGGAGCCCACAACGCTCCTGTTGCTCCTGGGACAGAATTCAACCTCCTCCCCTAGCATGGCCAGCACGCCTACGTCACAGCTGTGCTCGCCCTCTCCCCACAGGGGCGTCTAGCCTCAAGGCCTTTAGCATTGGCTGCCCTTCTCTGGCCCCTGGCCTCCAAATGCATTCTTGTCTCTTCCTCAGAGAAGAAATACTTAAGTTCTCACACCATGAAGCTGGTACCTCTATCCCCAAGACCCAGGCCCCAGCCAGCACCCTGTCCTTCACTCGCCTTCCCCAGAGTGCCAAGACACAGGGCAGCTGCTTCTCTCTTCCAGGGCCCTGGAAGCTGTGATTCTTCTAGCCTCTTTGTCAGAACTCAGGGCTCTGTAGTTGGGGCAGAATTGGCCACCCTTTCCTGGGGCTTTAGAGCATGAACTTACATATGGCCGGAGAGGAAGCAGATCAACTTTTGCCTACTTTCGGTGGCGTTTCTTAAACATACTCTCAGCACATGGGTCTCCACATTCAACTATTGCAGCATCTCAAGAGAAAACTCTTACAATAAATAAAACTTGGGCTGGTTGAATATTCAGTGCCTGCCCATACCTCATTTAATCTATTAATTCAAATAATTCATTTCCAGTTTTCATAAACTTAAGTCAACTGCCTGGAAATAACCTTAAGTTTCTTGCTCGGAAAAAATGGCCCTTGCAAAGGGCCTTTCTCAGGTGATCTGGGAGTGGAGCTATTTCAAAGGGGGCAGGGGTGGGTGCGATAAGACAACAATTGACCCGGTGTAGAGACTCTTACTAGACGTTCGCTGTGCATATCTCTAACTCCTCTAATTCCACCAGCCTCCCACCTTAGGCCCCTAGAGCTTAGAGTGGTCCTACTAGTTCAAATCTGGAAGTCTCACAAGAATACAAGGTAAATAAAGAGAAGACAAATGAGAAATAACACTGAAAAGATGGAGGCAGTCTGTCAACCATATTTTATCTTCCTTGGCATCAATTTAACACGTTAACATTTTTTAATTAAAATTCAGTATCATGGAACAGGTCGTAGAGTATGAGTAATATTGCTTTGTTCTAAAACTCCACAAATAATGAAGCTGCCATTCACAATTGTTTTCCACTGGGCTGCTTATTAAAAAAAAATAATTTTCAATGAACAAAAATAGGTGCATTTTCACAGCATGGGGTCCCTCGGAAATGAAAATCTTACCAATCATAGCCCAGGCCCTGGGAATGCGACAGGGGGATGTTGTCAGATGTCAGTTTGGGTTGATTGTTTTTGAGGCCATGTGACTGCTATTCTTGTGTCCTGTGGTGCATTTTATAGGCTGATGTCACTTTTCAGAGATAAATTGCTAGATAAATGTATAGATGAGTGCACATTCACGTGTGTGATGGTAGAAGTGAGGCCTGGCAAAGTTGCAGGGAAAGACTTCACAAGGAAGACGAGGCTCAGGGACTGCAGTGCTGCTGCCTGGGGTCCAGGCTTCCTCCATGGGGTGACATGATCCTGACAGCCAGATCTTAAGTCCCGTCCCCCCCCCACCCCCCCACCCCCCCATGGAGAGGGAGCGAAACATTGCGACAGCTTCATCCCACTTCTGGGGCAACAAAAGGCCCCACAGTGGAATCACAAACCACAATGGGGGTGGGGGTGGGGGCTGCGTCTTTGTTTTCAATACCCAAGCCAACATCAAGGATACAGTGATTTCACACTCTCTTTACAAAACCCAGAAGCTCCAGGCCCACGGTGCTTGCACCCCCATGTTCCCGGCCCCCAGCATCAGTCAATCAGCATGCTCATTAGCTACCTACCTCTCACTCCTTCTGTTTTTGCTGGGCCTGTGGGTGTTTACATTGTGGCTTTGCCCCATGGGACACTTAGATGTGAGGAGATAGCTTTCTTTAGGGCACCCCATTAGGTACGCCCTAGACAAACCATCCTAGAGCTGGGGCCTCTATTTTGTCATCTTTAGAGTAGGGTGACAGTGCAGCCTGTCAGGGAGTTGGCAAGCCCTCCAGGAGGACTCAAGAAACAGCGTGTGCTACGGGCCCGGGGCACAGGCTCTTGGCCTGCACGTCCTCAGGAGCCCCAGCGTCCTTCCACACAGACGCCCGTGCGAGCCGCCTGCACACCATCTTCCTCCTGAATGGCCCGTTGAGTAGAGAAGACAGAATTCCTCAGACACAAATGATTTTCCAGCTGCGGTCTCCTCTCTGATAACAAAGGGCCTGGCCAGAGTAGAAGCCAGGGGGGAATACGTGCTGCAGAGAGGCTGCCGGGACATCTTGAGTTTGTTTGTAACTAATCTCAAATAATTTAGGTCTTTTTAATTTGCAGCAAATCCATTTCCCTCCACGACATCTGTGGTAAAATGTTAGGAGCGTGTGTGGAAACCAAGTGTGGATGGGCTTTTTTTTTTTCCCACCACCAAATCCATAGTTACCCTCCAAGTTGTAATCTTATCATAGTTAACTGGTTCCACATAAACAGATCTATGTATATTTTCAGTAGTCTCAGCTGAAACCTGTTAAGAACAGATGTGCAGTGGTGGCCTAGCGCTGATCCATTTAAATGTATTTTTCCATGAACAACTTTTTCTTTCCCCTCCTTCTTTGGCGGGGTGGGGAGGAGGACGGGATGATCAAGAAAGTGAACTGTCACCAAAATGGATATCATGCTTCTGAGTCGTGGACCATCAGAGTCTGCTGTTGGTTTTCAAACAGAAATTTGATACATGTGGTTATGAACACAGCTGGACCTTTGATGGAAGGAGTCTCCGCTGAGCCCATGGGCCTGGAGGACGGGCCCCGGAACTCAGCCGCCAGGAACACCAACATGTCGGCCAGCCTTTCTCTGCTACCCCGGAAACGCAGCCCTGGAGCTGAGGCTTCAACAAGTCACTCACCTCTTTGATCCTTTAGTTACTTTTAACTACCACACACACAAAAAAGATTCTCAACAGTGACAAGAGAAATCTGATTTTTAAAGGACAATGACTTGAGGTGGACATCCAAATGGACAGCAAGTAGAGAAAAGGTGGAAGGTGGTCAATATCATTAAGAATTAAGGAGCTGCAAGTCAAAACTGAGGTACTACCTCACACCCATTAAGAAGGCTAATATTAAAAGGAGAAAAAAAACCACACACACACACAAGTTCTGGTGAGGACTTAGAGAGATTGGAACCCCCAGGCATGTACTGACTGAAGTGGAAAATGATCCAGTTTCTGGGGAAGCCAGCATGGTGGTTCCTCAAAAAGTTAAACATGGAATGACCATACGGTCCAGCAATTCCACTTCTGGGTTCAGAGCCACAAGAATTGAAAGCAGGATCTCAAAGGGGTATTGGCACTCATGTTCACAGCAGCATGATTCATGAGAATCAAAAGGCGGAAGCTGCCCAAGTGTCCAGCAACGGATGATTGTATAGACAAGATGTGGGGTACACAGCACGAGCCACTTTGTTAACACCCTGCCAGCTACTACCCGCCTAGGATGGTGGTCCCCAGAGGCTGCCCATCCCCCCCGGGGAACGGCAGTGTGGAGTTGGCGGTGCTGTCTGGTTCTTCATTACACTCGGTGATGTTCACACAGAGATGACGTCGCCTAGCGATGTGTTTCTCATAACACATCCCCGTGGGATGTGATACAGCCTGTACTCCTGTACTTGCCGTGGAGTATTAGTCAACCTTAAAAAAGAAAGCAAGTTGGTCATTGCTACGAGGTGGGGAGAGCTGAGGCCAGTGTGCCCAGTGCAGCAAACGCATCACTAACAGATCAACCCTGAATAATTCCACCTATGTGGGCTAAGGAGACCAGTCAAATCATAGAGACAGCAGAATGCAGGTTGCCAGGGGCTGGTCAGAGGGAAGAATAGGCAGTTATTGTGTCATGGGTATAGAGTTTCAGTTTTGCAAGAAGAAAAGTTCTGGAGCTCTGTTGCATAACAACGCGCACATACTTAACACTGCTGAGCTGTATACTTAATGTGACTAAGGTAGTTTTAAAAAATGGGGGGGGGGTTTCCTAATCAGGATACCAATCTCACAGATGGGTGAGGAGGATTTTTAAGGAGATAGTGCACTAGCCATTGCACATGGAAGATGAGATCAGAAAGGTTAAGTTGTCCAGGTCTGAATTTCTATTCTCTAACAAGCTCTTTTCTCTAACTCTCCCCTCTCTGCCTCCTCTGAGCTCAGGAGCTCCCAGGTCTCTGTCACAGCTGGAGGTCATCTCTGGCAGTGTCCCACCAGGCACTAGGGCTCCACTCTCTGGAGGAGCCCTTGGAGTGCAGAACCCCGTTACATGGCCCAAGTCTCCCCTGCACTTGGTACCCGCTGCCACGGGCCCCTGCTTTCCCCAGTCCACAGCTTTCACCCCAATGACCTTGCTGTGGCATTGGCAGATGGGAAAGAAGGGCTTGGGCACAAGGGATGTCAGCCTCAGGGGATCTCGGCCAACGGGGGCGGCAGTGCTGCTTTTAGTTCTGGCTTTGCCACCATGTCCACAAGGCCGGGGTGAATTGCTTTGCTCCAGGGTGTCACCAGTACAGGAAGGCCCAGGGCAAATTTGGGTTTCATAAACTCTGAAGACACGATCTCTTTGGGACTCTGGCTGCCTGAGCTCTTTCCGGGCTGTAAACTCCACGGGCACACTTTCCAGAAACCTATCCCGCCTGTGTTATGTCTGGGCTGAGAGTCACCACGAGCACCTCTGTGTGTTCGTGCCAGGGGGGACTCCATGATGATATGTGCTGGGCTCTGAAAGCAAAGTGGGGTACAAGAGCCAGAGCCAGAGTCTGGTCGAGCCAGGAGGGCATTTCTGCCACCCACCAGAGAGGATGGCAATGCCCTCCTCCCCAACCCCCCATTCAAGGCATGGGGGTCCAGTGAGCACAGTGAGTCGCTCCTAGCTTGGAGGGAATACAGATAATCCCTGGGCAAGTGTAACTACAGTTGTCTTAAAGAGGAGGGAAGAGCAAAATCAAAGCATCCCTTAAGCAGTTAAAAGGATACTTCTTTTGGTTCCCAATTACTACTCCTCTGTCAGGGGGAGGCATCAAGTCCACCATTCTGCAGGCTGAGGAATGTGGGGATGCTCCCTGCTCTGGGGTGGGGTGGGATCCCCAGCTCCATGCTCTGTTCTGCTGAGGATCCTGTTCTAGGGATTCATATTTGCTAGTGAAAACCTTCATCTTCTATAAGTTTTTCATATCACTTTTGTATTTCTCCTGCCTTATTATTTTCTTGCTGGCTAATATTTTTGTTATTGCTGTTATTCAGAACAAACACCCAAAGGCTTTGGTTTTTGAGGTACCTGTACAAAATCAAAAATTAATCAGCTCAAAATCTCGCTCCTCTCTGCACTTGCCTCAAACTGGTTTATGGCAACACCTCTGAGCCCAAGCTGGAAGCCTCCCCAAAGGGAGCTTTTGCTGCCCACCCAAAAGCCCTGAGACCACTCAGCAAGTGAGCAAAATGCCCCTGAAGAGAATCTTCAGCCAGTGTGCCCCTGAATAGAGACCAAGGTGAGGTGGCTCGGGCCATAGCGTCCATATTCTCCAGATTGCTCTAGAAGCCTTTATTCCCATGGTTACCCCAACTCACCAGTTTCTCAGAAACTGCGTTCACATCTATCCTTTCCTGATTTCCAAATCTGATTATTATCAATACAGTGATATTTTCTCCAGAATGAGTGACAGTTCCATGACCTTCTTTTCAGCTGCGAACAAAAGAGGAGTTGGAAGAAGTGTGAGGGGGAGCACCGGCGTGTGCACCCAAGCCTGAGAGCCCGAGTGCGAGCTTCCCTAATGCACATTCTCCTCATGAAAAACAGGATAAATTACAGAGAATGGCAACGTAATGATTACAAAATGGTATATGAGGCAGAACCCATTAGTGAGCTACATTTTGTTTAAAACTGAGATACTCGGGCAGAATAACACGGCTTTGAGCTGGAAAGCATTCAGCTGTAGCAATGACTAATAATATAGCTGAGGATCTGTTCACATTTTTCCCCTTTTGTGCCTATTTTCATAAGTTAATAACTCAAGCATGAAATTGTTTCAGGCTGAAAACTGGTGGTAAGCACACGGCAAAGTGTGGGAAACAACTTTGTGTTGTTGTTGTTACTTAATTTAGTTTGGCTGTTTTTAAGTTGAGAGGAGCAGCAATGTCAGGGTGAGTTTTCCTTAGCACTGTGGTTTTGCACAGTGCCAGAAAGTTGGGGAGCTTATTACACAAAGCAAAGTTTTCATTACTATAGCTGGGCATTTCTTTTCACACAGGTGTATGCTTCTGTTTGCTCAAGCATGGGGTGGCTGGGCAGGCAGGTGGGGATGGGGGATGAAGTCGGAGCAGAGCATGATCGATGACGTCATCCTAGACGCTCCCCCTTCCCTGCAACTAGAAAACTCCTATCCCACCAACAAACCAGTCTGGCAAGCAGACAGCTGCCTTAGACAGCTGGGAGGGGGCGTGGGGGTGATGTCTCCAGGCTGGATCTTAATCTATTCCTAGAGCAATGAAGGCCAGAAACAAGATGAACAATACTAGAGCCTCCTGTGGCTACAGGACTCTGAAGCTTCCTGAGAGGTCTCCCGGACACAGAACCAGAGAAAGCCCAACTCAAGGACACCTGACTTCTTCCAAGTCTTTAAAAAAAATTTCCTGTCCTCCTCTTTTTATTTTTTTATTTGGGGTAAGAGACTGAAAAATATAGAAAATATGGAGAACACTATAATAAACACCTAAGCACACACACTCCAGAATTAACAAACGTTAATATTTTGTAATGATTGTTTCAGCTTTTTCTTACGTAAGAGAGACCAAATACTCCTAATAAAGTTGTGCCCTTTCCTTTATTTCACAGATGGGCAAAGTAAGGAGCAGGAGGGGAAAGGTCTTGCCAAGGTCCGCAGACTCCAGGTCTTTCCATTCCCTATAAGCTGAGCCTCACAAGCCTTTCTTCTCACCTTCCAGGTGAAGGGCTGGGGTGTATGTGGGTAGGCTGGAGAGTAGCGCATGCGTATGAGGTCCTCCCTGTTTGGGGTCCTGCGTTGGGTTAAGAGTACAAAACAGTCTGAATCTCTATCAAGGAGGATTTCAGAGTGCTGGGGTACAGAGCATGTGGGGTGCAAAGTGGACCTGCCTGGAAAAGATGCAATCCCCTGTGGCCAGGGTCTGCTGTACCAGACATGTCACGCAGAGAGGCAAGTTAGCAGGTATTTAGGAGGAGATTTAAGAAAAGTCATATGTACTCTATGAGGAGTATTTTTTTTTTTAAAGATTTATTTATTTGTGCATACAGAACTGGGGTACAGGCCAGAGTCTCAGGGGTCAAGAGGCTTCACCAGAGACAGAGTGGGGAGCAGAACAGGCAGATCGAGGAAGTACACTGCTGAGGGGAGCAGCGGGCGGGTCAGGAGAGGTCTGCCACACCATGTGGTCACCTCTGGGGCAGGCGGGAATCGAACTCATGTGGAAGCGGCTTTAGATTCTCAGTGTTGTGCTTTAACCCACTGCGCCACCATGGAGGGCCTATGAGGAGTATTTTAATCAATAGTTCAATCATGGAAAAACTAGTGTGGCACCCTGTAATGCCATGTGATGAGTTATTTTTACTAGTAGTTTGCTCCATTTATAAATCTTTGATAAGTCCTACACATTCACCTTTCACCCAACTCCCCACCCAAGCTGAATCTGAACAGAACTTTGTTTGTTTGTTTGTTTAAACTGAAGTTTGAGGAGAGATGAGCTCTAGCTTCTCGGAGCTGCCTGCCAGCTCCCCAGACGCTGCTCCTGCGGTTCGCTGCATCAGTTAAGCTCACGTTGGGATTGCATCATATTCCGCAAAACCACGTGCGCCCTGAGGCGGACAGCAGCCCACTCAGGCTCGGGGCTGCAATTTCAGAGAGCACACTCGAAAAATACCGAACTCTGCAGGCTCTCTCCTGGCCCAAGGGGCTTCTGGATTGACAGCTCCGTTTAAGCACCGACTCTGGGTTTGAAAAGAAAAAAGAAAGAAAGGAAATTCAGCACCGTCTTTTCCTTGTAGATTGATTTTAGCCCTAGTGTTTTCTCATCCTTTCATAGCAATTGAAACTCCCAGGAATTGTTTCAGGAAAAGTGAAAAGCAGCAAAGTGTGGCCCGCAGCCTGATTTTGTGGAGGTCTGAGGCTCAGGCGGGGCCCAAACGCCCAGCCCTGCCCCCTGGGTCACTGCAGGGCTGTTTGCTCCCACCCCTTTTGGGGCACTGAAGACATCCCGAGCCAGGTCACCCGAGTGCTCAGACGCCCTTCCCCAGCCCCAGCAAGAGCCTCCTTGCTCCACCCATACAAGGCAAGAGGCTGGCAAGGATACTTTACCGTTAAAACATTTAGGAGAAAACCTGTGTCCAGTTCACCTAAAACGCGGCTCCCAGTTCTGGGCGTACAGACGGCTTCCCTGGGCAATGTGCAGAAAGATACTTTGGGGAGAATGTACCTCCTCCTAGACAGTGTCCTGTGCTTTGAGGCCCCACGGGGAGTACTTCCAAAGATAGTCTTGTTGCTTCCAAAGCTCGAAAACCACAGGGTTCCTGGCACAGAGCTTTGCCTTTTATCAGCTTAGAGCAGATCCTTCCTGGCCTCAGCCAGGCCCTTCCTCTGACTGCAGGCAGAGACACAGACCCAGAGCTGTATTCAGCTGTCAAAAAACTGTCTAGAAGAGTTTGCTGATACTCTAGGTGTGTTCTCTTTCCTTTAATTGGGCATTTTCAAGACAGCTCAAACCAACCAACAAGCAAATCTAAGGGAGTGCTGGGCTGTCCTGAAAACACCATATTAACTTAATAGTGCTTCAAAGAACTCCCCAGGGCCCTTCCTGGTGGCGCAGCAGGTTAAAGTGCAGTGCTGAGAAGCTAAAGCCACTTCAGCATGAGTTCAATCCCCAGCCTGGAGGTGACCACATGGCGCGGCAGACCTCTCCTGACCCGCCCACTGCTGACCCGCCCGCTGCTCCACTCAGCTGTGTACTTCGTCAGTTGGCCTATTCTGTTCCCCACTCTTTCTGATGAATCCTCTCACCGCCCCTACACTTCTGGCCTGTATCCCAGTTCTGTATGCATAAATAAATCTTTAAAAAAAAAAGAACTCCCCAGAAAGATGGTTTCCAAGCTATGTATAGGACAGCTTGCTTGAAATGAAAACTCACTAATGCTGGAGATGGCCTTGTGTATGTGGCACTGGGAAAAGTGGCTTTAAGTGGCCTTGTGTAGAGGAAGTTAGGCAGGGAAGAAACAAAGACAATGATTCTTTGAATGGGAGTTGAAAAGATTTGGTTAATAACAACCACATTAATCTCGAAACCCACTTACAGTGTGAGTTCCAGTTGCTTTCCACAGTCACCAGCGCTTACTAAGGCCATGCTTTTTACTGTAGTCATTTTAATGTGTGCAGAGTGAGATCTCACTGTGACTTTGAGTTGCATCTTTCTAATGACTAATCGTGATGAACACCTTTTCATACACATCTTTATCTCTCACATGTCTTCTTTGGCGATGTATCTGTTCATATTTTTTATCCATTTTTCATTGCATTGGCTAGGCTTCTTACTGAATCTTGGGAGTTCTTTACGGACACAAGCCTGTTATCAGACATATGATTTGCAAATATTTTCTCCCTGTCTATAGTTTCTCTTCTCTTTCTTAACAATGACTTTTGTTTTAATGTTGAAGATGTCCTTTTTATCAATGTGTTTCTTACCTTCCCTTTCTCCCTTCCTCCCTTCTTCCCTCCCTTCTTTCCTTCTTGTTTACTATTAGTGTTGTATCTAAGAAGTCTTTGCTTAACCCAACCAAGATCAAGATTTTCTTCTTGAAGCTGTTGATATTTCAACTTATGATTCTTTGACTTAATTTTTAGGTGAGATACAAGATGTGAATTGAAGTCCACTCTTTTTTTTTTTCTTTTTTTTTTCTGCCTGTGGATATTCTAGTGCTCTCTCAACCTTTGCTGAAAAGTTATCTTTTTTTCTTTGTATTTTTTTTTTTTACCTTTGTGAAGTATCAATTGGCTATATGTGAGTAGGACACTTTTGAACTCTTGATTCTTAAATTCCATTGATATTTTTACTCATCTTTACTCCACTGTCCTCATTATTGTAGTTTTAATAAGTCTTCAAAACAAGCAACGTTAATTCTCCAAATTTGTTTTTCTTTGGTAAAATTGTTTTAACTCTTCTAGATTCTTTGCATTTTTATAAGTTTCGGAATCAGTTTGTCAATTTCTCACCCAAAAATATCCCTGTTGAGATTTTTATCAGAATTGCTTTGAATTCATAGATCAATTTGGTAAGCATTTATAACTCAGAAATATTGGATCTCTGACTTGAATATAGAAGATGTCTCTCTACAAAATTTTTCTTCAATTTCTCTCAGCAATGCTTTATACTTTCCAACATGGGGTTCCTGTGTCATCTCTTATGAGATGTACCCAACTATTTCCATTTTTTTGTTCAAATGGCATTTAAAACTTTCAGTTTCCAATTGTTCACTGCAAGTCTATGGAAATACAATTGATTTTATTATTATTATTATTTTTGCACCAGTCATATATTCTATATTGTTGCTAAAGTCACTGCTTAGTTTTAGTAATTTCTGAGTTCTATGGATTTTCTATATATATTGTCATGTCATCTGCAAACGAGGGAAGACAGCTCAGTTCTCTACATCCAAACTATACCTTTTATTTCTGTTTCTTGCCATCTTACACTGGTTAGAAACTTCAGTACAATATCAGATACAATCTATGAGAGTTTCTGATTGTAAGAAGAAAGTGTTTATTCTTTTACCACTAAGAATGACTGTAGGGGCATCCCTGGTGGTGCAAGGGGTTAAATCTCAGCATTATGAAGCAATCTGTAGCCATTGTAGCAGGAGATTGATCCCTGGCCAGGAAGGTGACCCACATGGCACAGCAGACCTCTCTTATCTTGCCCACTGCTCTCCTAAGCAGTGTATTTCAGTGGGTCTGCCTGTTCTGCTCCCTACTCTATCTCTGGTGAATTCTTTCGCCCTCCCACACCTCTGGCCTACACCATAGCTTATGTATGCATAAATAAACAAATCTTTAAAAGAATGACTGTGGCTATACGGTTTTTTTTTTAAAGATTTATTTATTTATTCATATAGAACTGGGGTTCAGGCCAGAGATGCGGAGGGTGAGAGGATTCACCAGGGACAGAGTGGGGAGCAGAACAGGCAGATCGACAAAGTACACTGCTGAGGGGAGCAGCGGGCGGGTCAGGAGAGGTCTGCCACACCATGTGGTCACCTCTGGGGCAGGTGGGAATCGAACTCATGCGGAAGTGGTTTAAGCTTCTTAGTGCTGTGTTTTAACCCGCTGCGCCACCAGGGAGGGCTCAGTGTGGCTATAAGGTTTGAATAGATGCCCCATCTGTTTTCCCTTTGCTAGAAGTTTTTATCTGAAATATTTGCAGGCTTTATCAGATATATTTTGTGCATCTACTGATATGCATAGTTTATTAGTGTAATCATTTTATAAGTCTGAGTGAAGTATAGATAGCTTAGCTCCCTTTGTGTTCCTTTCCTCTACCTGTTTGTAATTATGTCAAATATTTCTTCTACAAACATTTAGAGTCACATTAGCCAGTCTTATAAAATTTCACCTCAATCACCAACATAATTTAGAAAACTCAAGAGGAAAAGGAAGGTATTTTGCTAATATGGGTGACTTTCCTTATTGTGTCTTTCTTCTGACTGGGTGTTCCATGTTATAATAATACAAATTCATTTATTTTTTTAAAGATGTATTTATTTATGCATACAGAACTGGGGTACAGGCCAGAGGTGCAGGGGCAGTGAGAGGATTCACCAGAGATAGAATGGGGAGCAGAACAGGTTGACCCACCAAGTACACTTCTGAGGGGAGCCGTGGGCAGGTCAGGAGAGGTCTGCTGCACCGTATGGGTCAGCTCCCTGGCGGAGGATTGACTTGTGCTGAAGCAGCTGTGGCTAGCTTCATAGTGCTGTGCTTTTAACCTGTTGCACCACCAGGGAGGCCCCAAAAATACAAATTTAAATGAAAAGAGATATAACAAAATCAGGTTCGCAAATAAAATCAACATCAGTGCCGTTATTCTTTTTATCTCATCTTTATAAAATATGCTGTTCAACAAAATCTTATGTGAGAACAACCTATATTTTCTTCTCTCTTTTTTTTCTGAGAAGTTTTACTATGGCATGTCTTAACATGGATTTCTTTGGGTCCATTTTGTTTGAGGATTGTTCAGTTTCTTAAATTTGTGGGTTTAAATCTTCAGCAAAATTTTGAAGTTTTAAGTCACTGTTGAGTATGTTTTTCAGTTTTGTCCTCTTCTCCTTCCAGAACACTAAGGAGTTAGCTCTCGTGTCACAGTACTAAGTATGTAGTGCATCTTGTACCTACTCCCTGAGGCCCTGTTCCTATTTTCTAGCCCAGCTTCTCTCTGTTCTTCACATTGGAGGTTTTATATTGTTCTAGCTTTCACTTTACTGTGTCTCCTCAGCTACGGTACTAAGTGCACCCACAGAGGTTTTAAAAATGGTGGATTTTTTTGGTTATTGTTTTTTCATTTCTAATTTTTCATTTGTTTCTTCTTTATGTTGTTTTTGTTTGTTTTTTTCTTCGCTGGGACTTTTTTTTTTTTTCATTCATTTCAAGGATATTTGTCATCACTCTTTGGCGCATTCCTAACATCTGTCATCTTGGTGTTAGCATTTATTAACTGGCTGCTTAAAATCAGAGTCACATCATCCTAGTTCCTGTATGATGAGAGATCTTATATTGAAACCTTGACATAGTAGGCATTAGAATCTTATATTAATCCAGTAGGGGAGGTGAGAGCTTCCTCATTACTTGCAAGGTGAGGGCAGAAATCCCATTTTCCCACTTGGGCTCTGTTGACAGTTGAGGACAGCATCTCCTTCTTACTGCTGGGCTTGGGGTAGAGGTTCAGGTTTCCAGCCAGGTCTCTACCAATGGTGCCCACACTTGGAAGCCTAGGAGAGGGAGCAGTTAGCCCAGATTGCCTGGGACTCCTAGGAGCAGGCTGAGATTAAAGGTCTGTCCCGACCCTCCCCCTCCCCCCCAGATGTTGGCAGCAGCCCTTCTCCTTCACTTCCTGCAGAGGGGGCTTCAGCCCCGCAGCAGCCTGGGCTTCCCCAACCCTTCTGCCCTCCCCCTGCTCACGTCTGCAGGTGCTTCCCCACAGGAAATGCTAGCCTGGAGTTAGAAAGCCACATCCATGCTATGGGGTTTTGGGGCTTCCTGGTTAGTGTGTCCTTGAGCAAGCCCCCTCCTGATGGTGGAGGATTCTTCATGTCAGAATTTGGGGAAAGAACGAAACCCGATGGTAGGACATGCACCTCCGTGTCCACCTTGGTAGATCACCTTTTCGCCTGTAGGCACCCTCACCCTGGGCAGACCTGCTGGTCCCGGTACAAGCACTGGTCTGGGAGCTTTTCGCACTTGTCTTGTTTAAACTGTTATACCCTGCCTGTACAGAAGGAAACTGGAGACCGAGAGCTAAATCATTTGCCCAAGGTTAGCATGAAGCTAAAGCATGATTCTAGGAGGGGCTGTGTTATCCTGACACCTTTGTTGTTTTCTTGCTTCTGAACAGGAGGAATGAGTGTCCTTCGGGGCTATGTACTGGCAGAGATCAGAAGCAGGGGTCCTGAAACAAACTAGAGAGTATTTCTGAACAAAAAGAGGGAGCGTGGCTAAGAACCTGCCTGGTTCCTAATGAGCAGCTTTTTGTGAGTGTCCCTGTGGAGGGGAGAAAAGGATGAGCTTGGATGAGTAGATACTTGGGTTCTGGAATTGGAAAAAACTGGGTTCAAATCCATCCCCCTCTAATAATGGTAGTTAACCCTACTAATAATCGGTAGTTTAGCCAAGTTGTTTAGGCCCTCTAAGCTTCACTTTCCACATCTGCAAAGTGGGGTGATAATGCACCCCCTTCGAAGGTTGCTGGTTGGTTCAATACAGTGGTGCATGAGGAAACCTCTAAGTTCAATGAGGGAAGTACTTAGAGCCAGGCTCACAGTAACTGCCCGACAAGCGCTGTTGTTTTCCTTCGCTGTGGCTCTGAACAGCAGCACGCACGACAGACGCACACATGTTAGATGAGAGGAAGCACAGCCGTGGGTTACAGGCAGGGCAGCTGCTGTCGCCACAGTCAGGAGCTTGCTCGGCAGCCGGGGCACCTCGTGGGGCTGAGAACCTCCAGGATGCTGACAGGGCCCCGGGCTTCCTGGTTGGTGGGAATGAGCGACCTCTGGGGTGCCTCCCAGCTGAGGGAGGTCATCGCAAGTCTTCACTACGGTAGCAGCAGAGGCCCCAGAAAGAGAGGGAGCAGCCACTTCCTTTGGCTCTCAGATACTCCAGCTGTCGTCTTTGGGAATGTGTTTATCTGCCCCGGAGGGACGTGGATGATTGGAAAGGAGGCGAGCAGGAGGACGAGGCTTTACAAACACTGGCCTGTTAGCGCCGGTGCGCTTGTCATGGACACCAGGCCAAGGCCAGCGTCACGGCGGGTTATGGTGCGCTGCCTACGCGCGGCACCAATGAGAATGATTTTGCGAACTTATTATAAACAGATTACATTTCTTATCCTAATGTGGCTGTTGGCTTCCTGCCCGTGAATGTTAGCCTCCAGGAGAAAAACAATTGCTTGAGCTGCGTGTTTCGTGCTTTTACTTTCCATATACCACTCAGGCTCCTTCCAGTTCCCCCTTCACCTCCAACACACACACACACAACACACCCACACACCTTCACAGGCGCATGCCAGTGGTGATCCCTTCAGCCTTCTTTCCGTTGGTTGCTGATGCTCTCCACCCCCATGCATATTTTGGGAGCCCGATTCCTGCTAATGTGATTGTGACAATATTTTGGGTTTTGAGGAAAAGTTTCCACATGTCCCCATCTATTTTCTCATTTAATAAATTCACTCTGGGGCCCTCCCTGGTGGTGCAGCAGGTTAAAGCACAGCACCAGGAGGCTAGAGCCTCCTGCATGGGTGATCCCCACTATACCCCGGAGGTGACCCACATGGCTCAGCGGGCCTCTCCTGGCCTGCTCGCTGCCCTCCTCAGCAGTGTGCCTCCCAGATGTGCCTGTTCTGCTCTCCGCTCTGTCTTTGGTGAATCCTCTCACTGCCCCTGCACCTCTGGCCTGTACCCCAGTTCTGTATGAATGAATGAATAAATAAATCTTTTTTAAAATAAATAAATAAATAAATTCACTCTGGCTTCTGCATCCAAATGCTTCTTCCCCTTCAGATAAACACTTCCATAGTCCACTTTGCCAGTGAGGAGCCCAACTGTGCCTTTTACAGGAGAGAGAGTTCCTGGAAGGGAGATCATTTCCCAAAGGCCCCTGCAGAGTAGAGGCATAGCTTCTCTGGACACCTGGCCTGCAAGCTCTACCCCATCATGAGAGGACCCTGTCAGCCCCTGATGGTCTCCCTGAGGCCACAGTCCAAGCCCAGAGCTCACCAGGGGTGAATATGAAGGATTCCGAGTTCACAGAGCCTTAGGCAGAAGGACCTGTGCTCATTTGCCCTCTTGAAAAATCCCATCTGTCTCCCCTCCCTCTGTGTAGCTCCTCCCAGGTCCCTTGGCCCTCCTTGGGGTCTCCACCTCTCTGTCTCTCCTTCCTCCTTGCAGAAAGTCCTCCCCCTTCTTGTCCTTAATCAGGGTGCTGGCAGTCGTGTTTCCTGTCCACCATGGGCCCACAGATCTTTTTCTCCTGGGCCAGAGAAACGGGCACAAAACGAATGCCCAGGCATCAAAGCATCAAAGGTGCAGGAAAAACAACTGTTTCCGTGTCCACTGACAGGTCAGCTGCATGTGTCACCAGGCAGTGTCTCTGCCTGAGGAAATGGCCCTGTTTGCCACTTCAGGATCACAGATGTTTTCACTTGCTTGGCAGGTGGCCGATTTCTCTGGGCCTTTGCTGGTGTACAAAGTCTGAGAAGCAGTCTGGTTTGGGAAGGGGATTTTAGGCAGACCATGAAACAGGTGTGTGCAGCTGGAGGGGATGAAGCTTATCTGCCCGGTGTCATGTGTACATGGTGAACACACATGCCTACCCACATTCTCACATGTGTACATACAGTCACACAACACTACATGCATGTTTATGAACATGTGTTGGTAGTCACACATGCACGCCATCATGCCCATGTACGCACACACTTACACTCACAGGTGCGCATGCAGGCTTATGTGTGCACACACCACACACGTGTGTCTGGGCTCACACGTAGACACAGCATGCATTCGCAAGCACACATGCACATTCACATCATACACACCCACACATGTGTACATACAAATGTCCACAGACAGGCTTTTCCACAGAGGAGTCACTCTCAGCTTCTTGCTCAGCACTTCCTTAGCCCACCTTAAAACAGCCTATCTGGCGGGTTTTAAGAGTCACATTGCTCCTTCGTCTCTGCTCAGAACCATGCACCCGCCTGAGGGAGGGCCTGAAGGAGATGGACGTCTTCTAGGAGGGCCCAGCAGCCTTCAGTGCCTTCACCAAAGAGAACTCATTCCTAACATCTGCAGGCCTCCAGCCAGGTCCTTGAGTGCCAAGACAACACCATCCTCTACAGAGTGACAGCTGGGAGCTTCTTCTGCCAGGCCCATCTGTGTGGAACAAGAAAGGATCCTGTTCTGATTGTGGGCCCAGTTTGAAGAGTCGAGGAGCCGAGTGCCAAGACAGTCCACTGGGGGCCTGGCACGGCATTACCACCCACTACCGCTGTGACTCGATGGCCAGAAACTCCAGGGCGGTGACGCTGGGATGGAGACTGAGCCACCGTGCAGTGTCTCACTGGCTGTTGCGGTGGGGACCCCGCAGTGGCCTCACCTCTCTCCAGGCCCCGTGTCTGTGGGTGTTTGTTTTTCATCGAGGTAGAATGAAGAAGGCAAACTGTGGGATTTTATTCGATGCCTGCCATGAGCAGAAGTAAGGTGAGATGCCCTGGAACTGATCAAGGTGCTGTGGTGGTAAACCTGCTCACCGTGGGTGCACACCTCGGAACACGCAGGGGAGGGAACAACTCTGACTCTTTAGTTCTTTACAGTTGAAAACATGTTTCGCTCTTGCCACCCCCAGTAGGATTTTGAAAGGCTACAGGACTCATCAGTCAGTGTGCACTAATTAATTTACACCACAGAGATGAACGTTTCGGAGCAGGGGCAGGGGGTTTGCAAAAGCCTCACGTGTGAGATGCCAAATGAGCACGAGGCATGTCCCCACCCGGCACACAGCTAGGACAGCGGGCAGAGGGGATGGCATCTGCCTGAGCAAAAGCCTGCTGCATCTGCCTGTGCCTGAAGAGAAGGAAGAATCCAGTTATCTTACTTTTTAAATCATTGAAAGTATTTTTAATAGTTCACCTTTGCACATGGTCCAGAACATAAAAGAACCAAACTAGTGGGGAGGGGTCCCCCTCTCATTCACATTCCCCAGAACCTCTAGTTCCTTCCCCAGAGACCACTGCCATGGTTAGACTCCTAGGGATCCTTCCCAGGCTACTCCTTGCATGTCCTCTCTAACTTAATTTTGTAACATAAAGAGCAGCAGGTTGTTCTTGCACTTAACCCTCTGCAGAATGTTGGATATTTAGATTGTGTCCAGTCTTTGGCAAAGACAAGCGATGCTGTCTTATTACTATTAGATACACAGCTCATACGTGTGTGAACAGATCTGTACACGAATTCTTAGAGGCAGGACTCCTAGGTAAAAGGACAGGTGTTTTGGTTGATATTGCCAAATACCCCCTCAAAAATGTACCAGTTATTTTACAAGTTACTAGGATACACAGGAGCACCTGTTTCCAAACACGTTTTGAACATGGTATATGATCAAACACGACTATCAGAAAGATGAAAAATGCAAATTTAAATTGCATTTCTCTTTTCCTGAATGATGTGCATTTATTCAAATGCCTCGTTGATTCACACGTTTTCCATTTTTCTGTTTGATTGTTGGTCTGTTGATCTTTTGGAGTCTGTGCATATTAGCCATATTTGTAAAAACTAAAATAGTTTTTACTGGCCCTCCCTGGTGGCGCAGCGGGTTAAAGCACAGCACCAGGAAGCTTAAGCCACTTCCGCATGAGTTCGATCCCCGCCTGCCCCGGAGGAGATCCACATGGCGCGGCAGACCTCTCCTGATCTGCCCGCTGCTCCCCTCAGCAGTGTACTTCGTTGATCTTCCTGTCCTGCTCCCCACTCTGTGTCTGGTGAATCTTCTCACCCTCCACATCTCTGGCCTGTACCCCAGTTCTGTATGAATAAATAAATAAATCTTAAAAAAAAAAAAAGTTTTTCCTAGTTTGACACTTGCCTTTTGAGGTCGTTTATAGGAAGTTTAGCCATAAAGAGAAAAAAAAATAGAGTATGTGGTTATTTTTATTAGTTTTTTTCCCCCAACTTTGTTCTGTACTTTATGTCTATGCTAGAAAGATATTTTATCCCTCTCAAGTGAAAATATACTATGAATTCCTGTTAATACCTTTATGGTTTTGTTTTATTTTATATTTTAATACTAAATCTCTGTGATTTCATTTAGATAATATACAATTGAAGTGTTTATTCACTTTTTATTTTGTTTCTAGTACTGTTGTCTAGTACTATTTCTGAATGACCTATCTTTCCCCCATTAACTCAAAATGCCACTTCACCCCCTCTCAGAAGTTGACTTGCATTCCCCTCCTTGGGACCCCCTCCACCCCCACCCCAAAGCAGAGATGTTTTAAATGAGAGCTGCATCAAGCATAGGCTCAAATCCCTGGCCAGGAAATATGCCCAAAGGGCTCCTTTGTCATCTGTGTATGTAAAACACAGAGAAAATGCCCCTCACTTTAGAAAACACACTACTTCTGTTTGTTTAATTTCCCATCTGCACACTTTAAATCCTCCTCTGCCACCCCCCTTTCCTTGTAGCCAGGCCCCCCTTGGTGTGAAAGTGAGTATGCATGCAGCTTGCCCCACAGCGGTTCCCCCTCTATCTGAAAACTTTCCTAAGTTGAATGATGGGAAATGAAGAAGCAACTGTCATTTATATGGAAAAAATTTAAACATTTCCAGGCCCAAAAAATAACCTGCCCAGCACTATCATAACACACGATGCCAAGTACTAAAGGGATATGATAGATCCCCAGCCTGAAGAAAGTCCTTCCCCAGGGAGGACCTTGGTGGGGCCACTCTCGAGGCTTGGGATACGGCTGTCTCTGAAGCAGCTGCCTCAAAACCAAGTCTGGATGCTCAAAGCTCCTCTCTTTTCAACTTCTGACATAAAAAGGGAACTCCTCTTCAAAGATTTATTCAGTTAGGGAAACCAGGTAAAATGCAGGTGGTTCATACGTGAAGCCTGCCGCCAACCTCCAAACAGCAGGACATACCTGTAAAAAAGCTGCGGACATCCGGGCTGTGACAGCAGGAACCCAGCCCAGGTGGCCCGTGAAGTGTATTGGCCGAGGTGTGAAAAGGCCTCCCTGACACCCTGACACTGCAGCCTCAAGGCTCCAGCTCCCGCCATGCTGACTCCCTCTTACCTCCCTCCAGGTGGCTGTGAGTTGGTTGCCAGCAGCTCAGCCTGAAGGAGTCCGCTCAGCAGTGCAGGTGACTGAAGTCCTGGGAATGGCACTACTGACCAGCTCCCTGGCCTCCATCTCAAGGACCGGAGTATGAGGCACAGTTAGAGGCCCTGGGCCACTTGTCCACTTCTAGATCAGATGGCTCAACTACACGGTGTGGGCTGGGCCTGGAAGGATTCTGGTGCCAGCAGATGGGCGGATCCTGGCTTCCCTACACCCTGCTTTTCACCTGTCTCTCTACATCTAGTGCTCATTCTAAGGCAAAGCACACGGCAGCTGGATGCTCACTGAACTGGTGGCCCTGCTCCAAGGACTGAGCCTCAAACAGGGACATTGGAAGGACCTGCTGGGCAGAATTGTTGTGAGTAAATAAAAGAATATACCTCAAGCATCTGGCACTGGTGTCCAGCAACTCACTGCTCTTTTTTTTTTTTAATTTATTTATGCATACAGAACTGGGGTACAGGCCAGAGGTTCAAGGGCATTAAGAGGATTCACCAGAGACACAGTGGGGAGCAGAACAGGCAGATGACAAAGTACACTGCTGAGGGGAGCAGCGGACAGGTCAGGAGAGGTTTGTCATGCCATGTGGGTCACCTCCGGGGCCAGGGATCGAACTCACACTGAAGTGACTGAGGCTAGCCTGCATTGCTGCTTCCTAACCTGTTGCACCACCCAGGGAGGGCCCAACTCACTGCTCATTTGCTTAACTAGGTAAGAAGATTGTGATCACAGAACCAGAACAGAAAGTCTCCTCCTTCTGTAGCTACAAGTGTGACTCAGCACAATGGAAAAAAAAAAAAAAAAGATAAACAAAGGCAGACAGAGACAGAGGAGCAGATATGAGACCAAATTACATCTCCATAAGATACCTTTATATTCCAGGGACAACTCCTCATGGGGTGTAGCTGTCCTGCGAAAATAAGATTGGGGTATCTGCCATTCTAATTGAAGGAGTCACAAACTAAGAGCTGGCATGGCCTATTTGACACTTTTCATTGAAAACAGTTCAGAAATTAGAGACTTTGATGTATGTTTCTGAATGCACATGCACCCAATTTGCATTTTCCTGAATACTATTTTATAATGAATTTCTCTTTTGCCCTTAACTTTTTTCTGTTCTATTTACTTAGCAAGAAAACCCTAATTTTATCTTCAGTTTGGGTAAAACTGCCTAACTAATCCAACAAATTTTGTTCCCTAAAAGACTACATTTTCCAGATTCCTTTGCAGCTTGCTGAGGCAACATGACTGCATTCTAGTTGAAATATAGGCAATAGTGTAAGGCTTCTGTGAAGATTAGTTAAAAGGAGCTGACTCAGCTATAGAGATATTTCCTTCCTCATTCTTGGGACATGGATGTGACAGCAGGAACAACTGCAGCTGTCCTGTGACCCTGAGGGTAGAAGCCAGTGCTAGGATGGTGGAGCAGAAAGACAAAAAAAAAACATGCTTTGCATGACGTTTTTGCAGGTATGTGAACGCTTATGTTTATTTTATGTATGTATATTTTGGTATTTTCTGCTAGTGCAATCCTAATCTGAAACATAGGATTTATCATTTAGTAGTTCTTGCTGATCTTCACCCTCTAGAGAAGAGTGGAAATATGTGTATACCGTTGTCCTAATAACATCAGTTTCCTTAGGATCTGAGCAGCATTCCCATGATCTGGGCACCCTATAAGCAGCTTAGAAAGATGTACCCTGGTCCCCACTTCAATTCTTCCCTCCAGTGAAGAACTGAAGCTTATTCATCTACATAATCAAATCTTGCAAATTGCTTGGATTTTTTTCTCAGTGTTGGACCCTGTTTATCATTTTACTAGATATTTAAAGAAAATTTCCTCAAACAGTAACTTACACCAAATGCCAACCGCTATTTGTAATGATGTCTGCAGTTAGCTAGTAAGGCATTTTCTGCACTGTCACCACACAACACGTAGAGCAGTCACCAAAATGTGGTGAGCAGTGGGCCTGCCTGATTCTCACAAGGGGAATGAAATAGCTGCCGCAGAATCTGGGGTTCAGTCACCATCATCTGACCGCCCCTGCTTAGGTTAGACCAGCTGATGGGGACAAACTTCTCTAAAAATCCTTCTAAAAGTGATCCATCTTTTTTTTAAGATTTATTTATTTGTGCATACAGAGCTGGAGTACAGGCCAGAGGCTCAGGGGTAGTGAGAGGCTTCACCAGAGACAGAGTGGGGAGCAGAACAGACAGATCGACGAAGTACACTGCTGAAGGGAGCAGTGGGCGGGTCAGGAGAGGTCTGCCACCGCATGTGGTCACCTCCGGGGCAGGCGGGATTCGAACTCATGCTGAAGTGGCTTTAGCTTCTCAGTGCTGTGGTTTTTTTTTTTTTTTTTAAAGATTTATTTATTTATACATACAGAACTGGGGTACAGGCCAGAGGCGCAGGGGCAGTGAGAGGCTTCACCAGAGACAGAGTGGGGAGCAGAACAGGCAGATCGACGAAGTACACTGCTGAGGGGAGCAGCGGGCGGGTCAGGAGAGGTCTGCCGCGCCATGTGGATCACCTCCGGGGCCTGCGGGAATCGAACTCATGTGGAAGTGGCTTTAGATTCTCAGTGCAGTGCTTTAACCCGCTGCGCCACCAGGGAGGGCCGTGATCCATCTTTTTAAATTAATGTATTGAAAATACTATCTTGACAATAGGTAAAAACATATTTTATATCCCTTAAGCTCTTGTCAGAAGTCTCCAAAGACATGGAAATGGCAATCAAATCTTCTGGACTGAAATGTGAACCATCTATTTAGTATTGTGCCAGAGCAATGTGTGCAGTAAATGGCAGAGGAACTCAACTCGAGCTCGCTTAAATGATAGAGGGGATGCCTGACCCAGGAGCTTGGGAAGTCTAGCAGAAGCTCTAACCTCGGACTAGGTGTGAGCCTGCAGCACTGAGGCCCCAGTTTCACACCTTTCCATGGTAGGGTGGAGAAGGTGCCCCTCCTCACCACCACTCAGCCCCTCAGTGCTCTGCCCCATCCAGAGAGCCATCTACAGACTCCTGCCCAAGACAGGGGCTTCGGTCTCTCAGGAAGCTCAGTGAATGTTCTCTCTGATCACATGAGTCTGATGTTCTCTCTGATCACGTGAGTCTGAAGTCAGGGCACGAGAATAAGTTAATAAGGGTAAGCCAACGAGGGCTACTCCCCAAACTGGCAGGCCTGACGTTGTCAAAGGGGGGCTTAGGGGTGGGGAACTGAGATCAGGTGCCAGATTTGCCTGCCTCTGTATTTGCCACCGTGATTTCAAGGCAGGTAGCATGCTGCTTCAGAGAGGAAAAGAGGGACATGCCTGATGAAACTCCATCAGACAGACAGACAGACGCCCAGACGTCCCGGGCCCACCGCCCACGTGCAGCAGCGCCTGCCAACCGTCCCTGAAGTACAGTTTCCAGTGATCTAAATATGCTGAGTGACAGCCCCAGATCACGTTACCAGCATTTTGTCTTGTTTGATTTTGTTTAGTCTCAATACCATTTTTCACATTTTTTCTTATATCTTTTGTTTTCTTATTTAAAAAAAAAATCCCCTTGTCAACCTAGAGAAAACCATAACAAAGAAAGGAACCACTATTTTAGCCATTTTTATCTGTATATAAAAAAGTGTTTATTTTCCTTTACAGTGGAAAGCAACATATCTCGATCTCATAGCACTTTTGACCAGGACATAGTCTTGTACAATAAATCTGTGTAATACTTTATCTTCTAAATGCATCGTAATGCATTTAAGCATGCCTCGCTTGCTTACTGCTGCAAAATTCCTGGAATTAGTAAAAAGTTCCTGGAAGTGTCACTGCTGGGGAGAGCAGAATTCTCAGCCAATCTTCCTGATAGCCTGTCAGACAAGGATTATGATATCTTCAGTTTATAGCATAGAAGGTTATATAAACTACTCAGAGACATGCAGCAAGTGAGTGCCAGCAAGGAGTGTCTAATTACTCCTACTTCCACATTGCCCTCATTCCTGGACCTTTGCATATTATGTGTGTGTGTATACACACACACACACACACACGTACATATTAGGAAAACAATATATTTCGATCTCATAGCACTTTTAACCAGGACATACTCACACACATATGTATGTATATATGTGACATCTTGAATGTTAGCTTCCTGTTTTTATGTGTATTTATTGGCTGTTTGCTAATTTGAGTATCTAATCATTTCTTACAGCCCATTTACATTTCTTCTCCTTCAAAAGGACTCTTCATATGTTGCCCATTTTCTCACGAGTCTTATGCTACGCACACACATGCACACATATGCTTAACTCATTATCTGTCATTTACGGTCCCCAGATTTTCCTGCCTTTTCATTTTGCCACAGTGATATTAGGACTGGAAAGCCTTAAACTTTTTATGGCTACCAATATTCTCCTCTTGACTATCCCATTAATTTTATCCATAGGAAATTTTCATTCCCAGGTACAGATAACTGTTAATTTCTTTTAGCCATGCAGTGAGTTCACTCTTCACATCTAATTTCTTCATCTAGCTAGAGGTTATAGTTAATTTTCTTCTCTAAAAAGTCAGTCCAGAATTACCTGGACAACCTGGTGTGGAGTGGCCACACCCCTCACCTGTTGCATCACACTTGCTTCCCCAAGACTTGTCACTTGGCAGAGACATTACATGTCCATGGATGCAAACAAAAGTCATCTTGACTTTTAGCATGCTCGTACATTAATGACTGACATTGACCCTAAACTTGTCATATTTTTGTTGTTGTTCTGGGGATGACAGCACAATTTCAGAGAAAATCTCTTCCAATTTCAATGGTTTTGCATATAACACTTTCACACAACTTTGCCTGGCCATCAAGTAGACATCACCTCCCTTTTGTCTTTTCATGGTGTAACATGAGTTTCATTTCTATCCCGAGCTGTCAGAATCACCTAATTCTGACCAACACCTAATTCTCAGCCTTCAGAGGTGTATATGTTGCCCTGGACACTTAATCCACACGTGTTGTTGGGCATTGAAGTATCCACCAGATCCTTATTTTTATTGAAGCAACTGCTAAATAAAAATAAAAATAGTGATATCACAACCCCACATTTTCTTCTACGTTGCAGTTTTTTAAATTTTTTTTTTAATTTATTTATTTATCGATACAGAACTGCAGTACAGGCCAGAGGCGCAGGGGACGTAAGAGGATTCAACAGAAAGCATGCGGAGCAGAACAGGCCGCTGATGAAGTATACCACTGAGGGGAGCAGCAGGCAAGACAGGTGAGGTCTGCTGAGTCACGTAGGTCCCCTCCCTGGCAGGAAAACGACTGCAGATAGCTTCCTAGTGTTGTGCTTTAACCCATTGTGCCACCAGGGAGGGTCCTGTGTTGCAGTTTTTAATTCTCAGTGTTTCTATTGATAGATATACTGACTCAATTTTTATGGATGTTGTTAGTTTGGCTTCCTATTCCATCTGGTTGAAATGAATGGGAGTCATTCATGATTTGGTTATTTTATTGAATTGATGGTCCCTCTCACCTTCTAATTACCCACATGCAATTGACATGTGTGCTTTTGACCTTCGAAAAACATGTCTGCCAATGAGGAAACTGTGGTTCAGATGATAGAGTGACCTGGCCAAAGTCAAGGACCTTAACAGGGAAGGAGGAGGTTGTGAAGGTCTTATGCCTCAAAAGTCAAGGTAACAGCCAAGTGGGTCAACTGTGCCACACGTGTCCCACACCCTAACTCAGTTCTGACAAGGGTATCATGAGCAGCCTCTCTTGGTATCCCACTGTAGAGCTGAAGAAAGAAATTACAGCTCTCAGGGAGGAAGTTGCATGAGGAGGTCACGTGGGCTCCAGCTGCTATTTTCTTCTAGGTATTCTCTCCCTTTTTGTTCCTTATTGGATTAGCCATTACCACATAAGAAATTTTAAGGTCACCCCAATGTGTCACTCAACACATTCAGACTTGAACCTTCAGGTTAACATTATTAAGTGGCACTAGGAAATTTTGCCCCCTTTTCTGTACTTTGTTTTCTTCTAGTTAATTGGGCTTGATAATAGCATTTATCTTCTAGACTTGTTCGAAAGGAAATAATGCACAGTTATTTTCCATATTAGTAGTAGTATTATCCACCTATGGCTGAAAACCTTTGTAGTCACAAGTGGTAGAAACCCACATCAAATTAGTTTAAATACAAAAAGTGACTCTATCGGCTCAGAGAATATTCCCTCCTGGCTTGCTGCCAAGCCAAGTCCACAGTCCACCAGGTCTCAGACCCAGTTGGGTTCAGAGCGCTGTTACTACAGCCACACTCAGCTCCTCCATCCCTAGCAAGATGGTGGTGGCAGTCCCAGGCTTGTCACCTAAGCCCTAGTTCGGCAGAAGAGCAGGACCTCAGAGCTGAGACCTGGCTCTGGGCCCTGAGAACTGGCACCATGCCCAGAAAAGGGAAAAGCCAAATTCTGAATTTGGGAGATGTGCTTTCCCAAAGAGGAGAGCTCATGAGCCTTCTTGACTGTGAATGATTTCCCCGACACTAGGCACCGCTTCCACTCTGTAGCCAAGGACAGCTGGATAGTTAAAAACAGCTCCTTTACTGCAAGTTAGACCCTACCCGAGTGGAAAAAGGTGACCCTGGGCAATGCTCAGAGGTCCCCACTTCTTCCTCCCTCACTCACCTCCTCCAGACATTCCTGGCCTTGACTCTCCTCTCTGACATCTGCTAGACTCCTTCCTGTGCACTACTCAGCTTGGTCCTGATGGCTGGTAATTAATTGACTCTGTCTTTACCCTTTGACCCACCCATGCCTCCCAGATGGGTTTTCCACACCTGGTAACTGACCTTGGAGTCACCCCTCAACTCCGCCTCACCAGCCTGCTGGGTTAGATTTTGTGTTTGTTTGCTATTTCTCTGAAGTGGACGACAAGGCTGTCCTAGCACAGGTCTGGCCATCTTGTGGCCATCTTGCGGCACTATGATCATGTACAGTACTGGGCATCATTGTGCAGAGTCCAGAGTCTCCTCCCCTTCCCTTCTCAACTCGGTGTCTTTTTACAGCGTGGCCCTGACCATTGCAGTCTTGGCAGAACAGGGAATCCTGATGCCGTGCCCCCTACATGAGGTGCCCACAGTCCTGCCCACATCACCCCCTCCTGTCTCCACACAGCAGTCCTGAGCTGAGCTGAGCGAGAAGTGAGGGCAGCCACGCCTTCCCCACAGAGGCACCTGATGGTCCAGAAGCTCCTGTCCTGGGCTGAACCCAGTTCTCGAGCTCAGACTCCAGCTTTCCTGTTGACTCTGTGAGCATCACTTCCAGCACATTCCCTTTTTGGCGCATGTCAGCAACCATTATTCTTCTATTTATTTATTTATTTTTGCTTTCCAGAACTCTAGCTGATATCCCTGTGCTTGTGTTCTGCTCATCTTTTCTGAGTTTATAGGTTTATTTGGTCTCTTTCTGTTCCTCCCTCTGAAGTTTCCTTTTAAACTCTCTCTGGTCACACTGGCAAGTCTCCTGCAGCATGTTCTTCTCAGATTTTGGTTAGTACATCCTGCTTCCTGCCAGAGTCCCGCTGTTCTGGGGTGGATCTGGGCCACCATCCAGGAGACAAAATTCTCCACTCTGACACCATCTACATGCCCATACTTCCTTTCCCCTCCTTTCTGTTCCAAAATCACGAAGTTCCAGGGAGAGGAGAGATGAGAACACTAACTGTAACACCGATTCTTTCCATTTCCTCCCCGGGATGTCACCACCAGTAGAAATACACTGGATTTAGACTCTTAGGTGATCCCACTTGGAAGAAAACCCAGACACCATCACAGCTCTTTCCTCAAGTGCCATCTCTGATCAATTGGCTGTGGCTGATTGTGTTCCAAATCTGGGTAGCAGGAAAGGTCTATGAGGGATTCACAATGTCTGCACGGATGCAGAAAGGGAAAGCCACAGCCACCCACAGATGACTTGCACTTCTCCAACTATCTGCTCTGCACTTTACAAATGAGGCAACTGAGTCACATATGGATACACTGTCTAATACTATCCAGGAAACCCGGGAGACTTGAGGATGGAATCTAGGTTGTCAGACCTTTTTTCTTAATGGCCACGGCTCCTCTTTCCCACTTAAGTCCAGCCTCGTGTGAGGTCACAGAAGTCCATGTGCTCAATATGCTGCCTCCTGGGGAGTGGTGAGGCCTCGATGCTCAGCCACTTCCACACAACACTGCAAAAGAGCATGCTGGGGGCCCTCCCTGGTGGCACAGTGGATTAAAGCACTGCACAAAGAAGCTTAAACCACTTCAGCATGAGTTCAATTCCCGCCTGCCCCGGAGGTGACCACATGGTGTGGCAGACCTCTCCTGACCCGCCCGCTGCTCCCCTCAGCAGTGTACTTCGTTGATCTGCCTGTTCTGCTCCCCACTCTGTCTCTGGTGAATCCTCTCACCCACCGCATCTCTGGCCTGTATCCCAAGTTCTGTCAAATAAATAAATAAATCTTTAAAAAAAAAAAAAAAAGAGCATGCTGGTGCTGCATGCTGGTGCTGCATGCTGGTGCTGCAGGATCCATCACTCCTGAGAAACTTCCCCAGTGGCAGTCACATAGCTTTCAGGCAAGGGAGCTGGATGCAACACTGGAAAGGCAGTCCCAGCCTGGGTGGTGCTGGCCACAGATCCACCTTGAGATTTCACCCTTTAGTCTGATTTTTTTTTTTTTTTAATCAGACTGCAGTTGGAAAACTTCAGAAACTGCTGTCCCAAGTGGAATATACTCTGTTTCATTCCAAATGAGGAGAAAACAAAGAGCCCCATAAACTTTCCCCCTCGATGCTACAATTCATCACACTTAAGATGGGAAATCAGGTTCTAACGTTGATATGGCATGACTCACTGGAACTAGCTGTGGGAAGATGGGCATGAACTGTGTCCTTCCTGTGAAAGCTAACTCCTTATTTTAAAGTCTTTTCTGTTTGATTGGCAAGTCCAGGCTTACCTAAAAGCTAAAATCCTTGCTTGGAATTAGCAGTTCCTGCAAGGAGTTCACCCATTGGTGGTGAGAACCTTGTAGAACAGCAGCACCAGGGACTGGAGCGGTGGCCACCAGCATTCTCCAGGGGATCACAGGGGACAGGGGTCTTTCCTTCAGGACCAGCATTTCCTGATGAGGAACTTTTGGGGCTGGACTTCATATGGATTGGACCCCATTCTCAAGATAGGCCTCAGTGGCCTTAGTAATGGGACAGCATCCTGTTTTATTAAAAGCCCGTTGCTGGCAGAGAAATCTGTCTGCCTGCTGCATGGGCAGGGGCCCAATATCGCTGCAGGCAATCCCAAGTCAGTACTTGAGTTGACATCAAACCAGGAAAGAGCACACTCTTTTTCAGCTGATGAAGCAGTGCTTTTTCTTTCGTTCTTTTCTCTTTTTAACAGCTCTTATGCTGGGCCACTGTGGACATTTTGTGTGTGCAGTTATGCCTGTGACCTTTCCTACTCTGCAGCTGGGGTCCCCCCCTTGCTTTTCCCCCTTCCTCCCCCCTACCCCCTTGTGCCCTACCACTCCCCTTTCTGGCCTTCCCAGCCCCCAGCTCCGGGTAGACAGAGGAGCTAGGGAGACTCAGACAGTGGCCTGAGGTTATTTACAGGGTTGAGGTGGGGGAGGGAAGCGAAATCCACTGGTTTGTTTATCTTCTCAGTCTGGAAACTACAAAATTCATCCTTTTCCAAGGGAGCTTTCATTTGTAGGGATCTGTAGGGCTCCAAAGAGAAAAAAGAAAAGAAGATTCACTTCGAAAGAAACTAAAGGAAAAGCTGGTTTCTTTGTGAGCCAGTTAGTTCGTCGTTATTATTTTATTGATCACCATTAGGTTTGTGGAAAGTCGACGCTTTTCATATTTTTATTATATTCTCACGTTCTACCTCTGTTGCCTTATCTACGAAGGCTGTAGTGAAGAGGGAAATCATGTTTTGAGAGACAGAATATATTCTTTGTTTTGCTCATTTCCCAGATGTCTAAGGGAAATTGGGATTTTGTGTAAGCTTTTATGATCTTAGTTTCTGTTGAGATTATAGGAGACCCAAAGTCGTCCATCCAGGTTGGACATTAAAGTCGCTCAAATTGTCCCACTTTACAAATAAATAAAATTAAATGTGCTTGATTTTTAAAATAAACTAGAAATGTTCAAAGAGTTTTAATATGCTGGTTGGCTGTACATGATTTCTCTGGGTCTTTTGAAAATTTGGAGTATAGTGTTCATACCACATATACATTGTTTATTTGTTGACTTCTTAAACTTTTCATGAATCCTCAGAAAATGGCACATGTTTAAAGGGAAATTTTTAGTCAATGGAGATAAAGGGATTCAGGGGAAAAAAACGTAGAACTTCAAAATGTGTTTCTTCACCTGTAGACATTCAATTTCATCTCAAGAATATACTATTTTTAAAGTTTTAAATTTACAATTTTTAAAGTTTCTATTTACCACATTATGAGTCACTAAACTGAGGTAAGCCTAAAATCATGTAAGCTAATAAGTTTTGCTATATATTTAAATATTTTATGTATTCATTTTATAGTAGTTTTCCAAATCTTGCAAAGAGGTAATCTGTGACACCAAAAAAAGAGTGACATAAATCTTATTAAATCCAGGCTACTTTTTCCTAAACTGTCTAAAAAGATATTCCAAAAAATCTGATTTTTTTTTTCTCCCTTCTCTCTGGTTACTTAACAGAAACCAGAGATTCTTTCCTTGGTGAAGGAAAGTATATAGTTGCAGTAATATTTTTTTTAAGGAGGGCCAGGCTCTATCAGCATTCTGCCTATTGTGTCTTTGATGGTAAATATGAAAATGATTTTTAAATCTGCACATTCCTGTGAGTCTTTGGACCAGAATCCAATCCTGTGCTGTCAAGCAGGAGCTCAAGATGAGAAACAAGCAAAGCTGCTGTGAGAAGTCTTAGCTTGTGCAGCTAACCAATTGCACTCAGATAATCTGCTTCTAGATTAATGTATTCATAGCTTGTTAGCACCCAAGGGAAACTCTTCATTGGATACTGGGTGAAGAATAGGAAGAGCTCAAAGAAAACTGTGTTCCCTGTTGCAGGCAAGTATTTACATTGCTAACTAACTTTTGGTCCAGGAAAGAAGTGATAACTTGTTTAGGTTTTCAAAAGGAATTCGGTATCCTGTTGACTAAATACTGAGCTGGCTGGAGAAATGTGACTATGAAATAATGCGGTTGATCCCTTTCAAGAAAGCAGAGGGAAGAGTATTGCTCAGCGGCAGCAACACTGGTGGTGTATTTTCTGCTTTCTAGAAAATCAACCAAGAAAGAAAATATGTCTGATATATTCAAAAATAATAATAAAGTAAAAGGCTATTCTGGTTTCTGGTCTGGAAAAATCTAATGTAGACTCACTTTTCCCTATTTCAGTAGACTAGAAACTATTCAACAGACAATGATAAAAGAGCTTAAAGTCAGGGAAAGAAGGTAGATTGCCAACTTTCAGACCTGAAAAAACCACAACTTGCTGAATTCCTTGTGTTTTCCTTTTATCTCCAATGTCCCCTGAACCGGGCACAAGTTTTAACTTGGAATCACCAACATGTAGAAACAAACAAAGCAAAACAAAATCCAAGGCTATCCAGCTCGCTCTGGCCAAAGTTAAAGAAAGGGGAAACCCAATAAAGACCCACTAAGGAGTTTAACCTCCCCCTTTACAAGCCAGCGATCTTCTAGACAATCCATTCTGCTACCTGCAGCAACAAGACCCTCTGTTTTGGCCACTGGTTCACACCCAAGACACCAGCAGGTGGCCTGCTCCAGCCTTGGCAGCACTGAGAAGCCCTGCACCTCTCTGGCCTCTTCCCTATCGCTTAAGGAGACCCAGGACCTGCAGCTTCTCCACTCCCCAGATTGCCCAGCAACTGAATGGCTAACAAAGTAATTATTAAGAAACAATACAAAGTGATATGCTAAAAACAAATAATTAAATCAAAATGGAACTCTACAAAATGTTGGCGTGACCCACAGGAAGTCAATTAAAGAAACAAAGAGAGAGAGAGAGAGAAACAGAAGAAACAAATAATAAAATGCCAAATTAAAAATGCCCTAACAGATCAAAAATTATCTTAAATGTAAATCGTATAACAATATCAATTCAGTGATAGAGATTGGCAGAGTAGATTAAAAACACGACCCAGCTCTAGGCTATTTGTAAGAAACTCACTCTACATTCAGTGACCTGTCAGTGTCTCTCTGTTTTGATTTATAAAGGATCTCATAGGATTCTTGTTAAGAGCAAATGAAACATTACACAAAAGTGCCTGGAACACTGAGGAAAGTAGTAATAGTAAAAATATAATCTATTTTTTTAGTATATAACTGTAAGTATACAGTAAGTCTGTGTTACTATGTTAGTAATGTCTGAGTCCTCACCCCCGCGCTTAAAATTTAATAGTACTGCAGGCACACACAAAAAAGGTCAATAATGGGTTTATGTACAAAAGGGGAAAGGAAAAGGAAAAACCCAGGGAAAGAGAGAGAGAGAGATACAAGTTAAGTAGAACATCCTACTAGCTCCGCTGACTTGGAACTCCAGTAACACACTGATGGCTACCAGCCACGCAGTCGAGAGAGAGAGAAAGAGAGAGAAAGAGAGAGAGAGAGAGAGAGAGAGAGAGAGAGAGAGAGAGAGCATAGAAAATGGCCCCCTGTATATTCCCAAAAGTCCCAGAATGCCTGCTTAGCTCCGCCCTTGGGTCCTCACAATTCTCTCCCTGGTACTGCTGGGAGCTGTAGATTCTAATCACTAGAGTAGGGGGTGGAGTCCAAAAAGCTGGAGTAGGGGGTGGAGTCCACAAGACTCCAGAGTTCCTTTAGAACCTCTTTTCCCCCCAACAATTTTATGACTATCATTATTATTACTAGGCTGTATTAAGCACTCCCTACTGCTAACACTAAAGATTGCTTTAGACCTATAATCTTTTACACCATGAGTGTCTAATCTCACTTATGTATACTGGGAAACAAAAGACCCAAGAAGTAATTTGCCTAAAACCTAGCTTGCAAGTAACAGAGAACTCTGATTTAGATGTCCAGAATTGTTACGTCCTGGGTTCTCAGAACAAGTAAGCCGGTGAAGGCAGGAGTCCTTTGGCATAGGACAGGTTTCCACGGTGAGGTGAGTTTTATCTGGCACGGAGGCCCAGTGTGCAGTCTGTGACAGGCTGGGAGGGGGGGTCATTCTTGAAAGGGGCAAGGCCTCTGAACTGACAAAATGAGAACTAAGCCCCTTTTGGAAGGGGCACAGCTTGGTCATGTTAGATGTTAATCAGTCTTTCCTCCATTTCCGTGAAGGATTCAACAATTAAGCTGAGGTAACTGTGTGTCCAGGTCTAAAAATAGCTCCACAAGTTCTAATAAGGACTCGGGCTGGACTGAAGTCATTCTGTCAGGTGCAGAAAAGGAACGCTTGGCTGTGCATCACTGATTTAGAACAGGAGAGGGTCACAGGGCCAGCTGGGACTCCCAGGGCCGTGGGCAGTTTCTCAGCTGGTGTTTCCAAATACTTCCTACTCTGGGGAGATTTGTGTCTCTTTTTTTGAGTTGAAAGGAGAGGAGCCTGTAGGTTTAAAAAGCTCACTTGCCCTGCTTTCTCTTATGTGCAAGTATGTTCTTTTCCACCATGATCTGTGTTCATCTTTTCTAGTTATTCATGTGTTATCCTGACATCCATTCGATAAAGGAACAAAGAATCAGCTCTACCTCTTTCTCCCTAAGTCTGCAGGATGGACCCAGGCAGTTTCGTTTGAATAGCCAGGCCCAGAGTATAACAGGAGGTCGCTTGTGGGTCTTCCCAAGATCCCATGGTATGGTGGAAGTGATGGGGTCTATATGCTGGAGTAATTGGTGATTCTTACCTTTTTTTTTTTATTCTTACCTTTTTATTGCCTGGTTATAGCTAAGTAAGTGAATTGTAGTCAAGATGGACTCATCATTGATTAATTACATGAATTTTTTTATTCAAAAGTAATGGAGGGCCTCCCACGGTGGTTCAGTGGGTTAAAGCTCAGCACTATGAAGTTATTACAGCCACTGCAGCACGAGTTTGATCCCCACCAGGGGGACGACTCACATGGCATGGCAACCTGCGGGTCCCCTCAGCAGTGTATTTCGGTCACTCTGCCTGTTCTTTTCCCCACTCTGTCTCTGGTGAATCCACTCACCCCCAGCACCTCTGTCCTGTATCCTAGTTCTGTATGTATGAATAAATAATTTTTTTATTTTATTTTAAAGATGTATTTATTTGTTCATACAGAACTGGGGCACAGAGATGCAGGGGCGGTGAGAGGATTCACCAGAGACAGAGAGGGGAGCAGAACAGGCAGATCGACAAAGTACACTGCTAAAGGGAGCAGTGGGCGGTTCAGAAGAGGTCTGCCACGCCATGTAGGATCCCTCCGGGGCAGGAGGGGATTGAAGTCATGAGGAAGTGGCTTTAGCTTCTCAGTGCTGTGCTTTAACCCGCTGTGCCACCAGGGAAGACCCTGAATAAATAATTTTTTAAAAAAAAGTTACTGAAAAGACTTCTGGTCCAGATAAGACAGCACAAACTCATTTTTTCACATCTCCCCACCTGACTAAGTATGATGATAAACTCTGATAATAATCTAAGGGGCAGCCAAAGGGAAACTCTGAAAGGTGTGACAGAAAGGGGAACTAGTTAGGAATCATAGGACTGGAGGAAAAATTCATCATAAGGTATCTTCCTACCTGGGCATCCAATAGGAGAAAGTAACCCAGGCTGGGCATATCCTGGTGCCCAACTGGTACCACGTGACAACCAACAGATTCATTTCGGGCTTTTCCTGTTCAACCAGGGATTCTGCTCCCCACGGACACACACCAGTAAAAGGGGTCACACCACAGCAAGCAGCCTTGCCAGGAAGAAGAGCTTTTGGTCTCCTTGAACCTGACATGGCCGTCTCCAATCTAGAGACACCAGGAGCAATAGGCAGGAGAAGGTGCTCAGCCCCCTCAGAAACACCAGGAAGGACCAGTTGGAGTTCTAGGGAACCGGGACAGTATGGAAAGGCTCCAGAATTAAATTTTAAGTGTAGCCACAGTCCCCTCAGCTAGGTCTGCTTTGAAAAGCAAAAGCAAAAAAAAAAAAAAAAGATTTGAATAAGACCCAGAGTTTCCCAACATAGAAAGCAAGGTGTTCAGGCATTATTTAAAACTGCACATGTACTAAGTATCATGATACGTGTAAGGTTCAAAATGGACCTTCACCTCCTCCCCTTGTTCCTATTCTTTGCTTCCCACCATCAGCCAGTTTCCAAAAACCTCCCTAGCCTGGACCCCAAGCCAAGGCTCCTGCTAGAAGCCAGCAGATCCAGGGAGCCGTCGGCCAGGGTGAGCTGGAGCAAAGAGGCAGCTGCGTGGAACAGCAGGCCCAGAAAAACACAAGTTCCTGATCAGGCAAGTAGGGAAGACGGAGGCTCGGCCTCTGAGGGTGCACTTTGGAGGCTCAGATCCATGTCTACCTTTTTTTTTTTAAGATTTATTTATTTGTGCATACAGAACTGGGGTGTACAAGCCAAAGGTGCAAGAGTGGTGAGCAGCTTCACTAGAGACAGAGTGGGGAGCAGAACGGACAGATGGATGAAGTACACTGCTGAGGGGAGCAGCAGGCAGGTCAGGAGAGGTCTGCTGCGCCATGTGGTCACCTCCGGGGCAGGCGGGGATCGAACTCATGCGGAAGTGGCTTTAGCTTCTCAGTGCTGTGCTTTAACCCGCTGCGCCACCAGGGAGGGCCCCATTTCTACCTTTTGACCTCTGGGCTTCAGTTTCCTCACTGGTAAGGCAGGGAGAATAGGCAACCCACTTTTTCGGGTTGTTCTGAGCAGCAAGTAGAATGCACAACGCTTACAACAGTGTCTGTTATGCTGAGGCGCTGGATGCGGTGAGCTTGGCCAGACACCAGCCTTCCGGGTTCTTAGGTGCGAGAAACAGGCAGAGACAGCTTCTGGTTCTTGCCATGGAGGTGAGCCTGTGTCCAGCCCAAGCTAACCATTGCACCGCCTGGCCTCTGGGTAGGGCCAAGTAGGTGAGCCAGTGACCGCATGATGCAAAAAGGGAACATTTGATGAGTGCTGCCCGGTTGGGGCTGAGAGAGGTGCCACGGGCACATCAATATCACCTCCCTGACCAGGGGCATCTGGGCGACGATTCTATCCAGCACCTGGCCCAGGGCCCTGGTGGCAGGATTGGGTGGGCAGGGGCTCTCTGAGCGTTGACACGTCCTCCCCCTGGAAAGCTATTCCTCCTGGGATCTGTCAGTTGATGACTGAATTGCCTACTGTTAGTGACTCATTTCTTTGGCTTTGTGTTTGGTCCTCAAAGCCACAGCCCTCCCTGGCAGAGAAGACTTGCATCCAACATGAGAGTTGCATGCAACTAACCAGAGAAGGGAGAAAGACTTAGGGGGGCCTCCTCGCTACAGAAAGAAAATAGTGGTGATTATACAAGTTGATGTAACCACCTAGTTTTTTGAGCTGCCCAATTTCAGATGTGCTGTGCTTAGGCGCTTCCTAACATTTTTCAAAGTCCCCCTCTCTAGAGTCTCCTGGGAATCTGGAGAATCTGCAGAGCAATCCTGTGAAGCAGGGAAACGGCCCCCTCTACCACCTACGGTTCCAGAGTAGCTGATACAGCATTTGGAGCTCACTGGCCCAACTACCTACTGTCTTCTTCTGCCTTGTGCCAGGGGAGAGAGGGGCAGGCATGGAGGAAACAGAGAGGCTGCAGTAGTCGAAAGCTTCAAGGGTCAACCCGCCCCGGAGAGCTGGATGGAGTCAGCTGTAGTTTGGATGGCAACGTTTGCTTAGGTGAGCTGACTGCAGGGTCCCGTCACTAAAGGCTGTCATTCTCCCACAGCCTGGAGCACTCAGCCAGATGCCAAGGGCCCCCTAGTCCCTAGGTCTCACTCCCCAGACATGCCAGCCAGACACCACGGTCTCTCTCACCTTGCACTGCCTAGTTTTTCATTGAGGCTTTCCATGGTTTCTGGTTGATAGCCAGCCCCATTGCTAGCATGACATTTTTCTTCGTCCCAATGTCATCATAGCCTAGCACCTGAATCAGTGCCTGGTGAGGGCAGGTGCTCAGCAGGTGACCAATGAATCGATGAACTAATGAAGGAATGGGTGAATGCATGCATGGAGTTGGCGGTCTCTCATCACACCCACGCTGACACCTGGAAGGTGTTGAAGGGTAGTTATCCCGGTAAAGCAGAGGAGGTGGTCTCCTTAGTAACCGATCGTGTGGGTGCTTCTGTAAGGGTGCCAGAGAACCTGTGATACATATAAAAGACAAAGATGTGGCACCGAGACCCATTCGTGTGGTTGTGAGCAGCTCTGGGTATGCTAGGCTGCACTGTGGTATGTTTCAGGCTTGCGATTGGCTTTCATTTGCTGCACTTCTGCTTTTGCTCCCAGTGTTTAGTGTGATGTTGAGATGAATAGTAGGAAAAACAGCTTCTAGACATTCATAACAAGAGTAGCACCAGTGGCAACTGCTAATGCCTGTGGCATGCTTGCAACACAAGAAGCACCGTCCCAACAGCCTGACGTGCTAGCTCATTTAGTCCTTACAGCACTCCCTATACCTGGCCCCCAGACATGAGAAGCCCTCCTTTCCTTTCTAGTTTTGGGTGGCTCAGAGCATGTGTTCAGACTCTCCCAGGACACCTCTGGCTGTCCCTGTGGCAGTATGCCAGCTCACATCCCTTTGCTCATCTGAGCAGTGACAGTGACCCTGCACGGGGGTGATGGAACCTCTGTCTGCCTCCTGGTTTCTCTGGAATTGGCTGGTCAGCTCTGGTCCAATTCAGATGCAATTCAGTTGGGAAAAAGGCCCAGCCTGGGACTCCCCTCTCCCCCAGCAGGGTCTGCACCAGCTCCTTGCCACATCTGTGCAGCGCTTTCGCTGCAGCTTTCCACGAGTTGACCTGGGCCCACACTGAAGGCTCAGGGCCTGCCAGGCTGGGTGCCGGGTCGACCGCAGTTACCTGAATATCGTTCTGCTACTGATTCATTTTCTGGTCTTGCCTTTGCCTGTCTAGTGATATCTAGTGATGTCACATTCCAAATCTACTGTGCCACCATCTAAAGTGTCATGCTTCCCCCAGGAGTAAGGATACAAAAGGACAGGAAGCTTTGTCCAGGGTAGAGCTCCTGCATGGTCCCCACTGCTGGCAGCTGGGACATCCGGCTTCCAGGAACCTACTTGGCAGGTGAGAACAGGCCAGGCTCGTTGCGCTGTGTGGACAGAGCTCCACAGGGAAGCACATGCAGGAGACCTGGATTCTGTTCCTGTCTGGCCCTGTGGTTTATCTAGCAGATGTTGTCAAGGGAACTTCTCTCTGTGGAAGCTGATGGGTGAGAAAATGACCAATTTTACCTCAACCGTGTAAACTTATTTTCTCCCCACTTGAAAGTAGTCATTAGGAGACCAGAGTGGGCACCCTGCCTCTTCTCAACTTGCTTTGAGATCTGAGACTAGCCACTTAGCCTCTCTGAGACCCAGCTTCCTCTCCTGCAGGAGGCTGATGGGCTGGACTGACTCAAGCAGCGAGACTCCAGCCTGCCCTGTAGGATGAGCTGGGAAATGTTTAGCAGTCAGGCTTCATTCCTGGTCAGTTCCATGAAAGTCAGTGAGCCCCCCTCACTTACAGGTGAGGAAGACAGGTGGTTCCTGGGCCTCTGAGGGGGTTGAGGAACCTGAAGTGTTTCCTCCAAGGCTCCAACCACCCTTACCTACCCTTCCTTTATTTGCTGTTGGTTCTTTGCCTAACTCAAGGGTGGGTGTGTTCAAGCTCCAAGTCCTGAGAGAGGAAACATCTGCTCTCTCTTTTTCTCATCCTTCCCCCTTGGGGTCTGGCCATCAGTACCTCCAGGGACAGGTCCTGTCTCCCAGGGGGCTGTGGAGCTCCCAGACACTGTAAACAGGACCTGAGGGCATCTAAAGTCCTCATGAGGGAGGTGGCAACAAAACCCAGTATTTAAGAGTTTTCAACACAAGGAGGATTCTTGCCTGTCAGAAATTATCTTTCTCTGGCATTCACAATTTTTTTCTGTTTTTGCTAATGATATGATGGCATTTTGCACAAGGAATGAAATATGTTCTTTCTCTGCTATGAGGCGGGCACTCTCTGGGGTTACGCTGCATTGGTGGAGGGGGAAATCTTTCTCATTATTCAGTCTTTTCTTGCTTTTCTCTGTCTCTCATTATTATCTCTTCTTTGACCTTTTAATCTTCCTTCCCTTTCCAGTCCTGGCTTCATTTGTCGCACAATAATGATTAGTTAGTTTTGAATGTTCTCTTCTGGGCGAGAGTTGGCTTGGTCCAGACCCAGTAGCTATGAGGGTGATTACAGCTGTTCTATGCTGAGAGGGACTGAGACCAAGATTGCCGTCAGATGGTACAAAGATGAAATCTGGGGGCAGGGGCATCAAGGAGGACCAGCCTATGCTCCCGGGAAATGCGCCGTTCACGCTTTCTGGCAACAGCAGCACGCTGGCGGCACAGATGTGTTATCCAGTGTCGCCCCAGACAGAGCTTCTCAGGGCTGACCAGCTATCATTAATGGAAAGATTGATAGTTTGAACATGGGCATAGGGTCCCCCCTGAAGGAAGCCAAGGGGAGGCATAAGGAGAAGGGAAGTTGGTGCACACACATCCAGGGAGCTGCAGTATTCCCTTGAGGACTGCAACGACATCTAAGTTGGGAATTTAATTACAAAAGTCTTGTTCTCAAGTCCAATTCTTGTACAATTCAAATAAAATAACTCTAACCCTGTTAGGCTCTGTAGAAAATACTAAATGAATTAACCATGAGGTTCCTAGATTATTTTGGAGAAATGGAGAAAATGTTTTTTTTTTTAATGAAGGCATTTTCAGATATACAAAATAAAACAAAAACCATGAACAACTCAGAGAGTAATATTAAAAAACTACAGTGTGTGACAACACCTAACACTCAGCAAGTGGTAACACTTGACTGTACGGGCTTTAGATCTTTTTAAAGATGCCGTCCAATTTCCTATTCCCACTGATTGTTGACAGACACTCACGTAAATGGAGTTGGTCTGCAATTTGTTTTGTCTCTCCAGGCTGTTACTACCTGTGGGCTGATTCATTCTCTTTGCTTTGTCACTGGGGGAAAGTACTCCATTTTATGGACCCTTCTCATCCTTCAAGAGATGGCCCTGGGGTTCAAAGTTTCCACTAATTCACGAGAGAGTATATACAGGAATTGGGAAATAACCTTTAACTACATTAAAAGAGAAGTTTTCTCTTTCCAGCTTGAGTGTAGAGATCTCCAGATACACTCCTGGCATTATATGACCAGTTTTCAAGAAAGAATTTCTTTGCCCATGAACTAATTGTTTTGGTTCTTCATTCATTCAACCCAAAACTGCTGAGCAGTTACGCTGTGTCAGGCCCCTCCTGGATTCTGGAAACCAACTCATTAAGGTCCGGAGAGACAGCAGAGCCAGGGATGTCTGCATGCTCTGCCTCAGTGAGGGTGGAAGAACACAGCTGCCCAGATGTTTTTGCCACAGGGAGGCTGCAGAGTGGAGGCCACATGGATGCTCTGGCCTAGACAAAGCCAGTCTGCACCGATGAATGAGCCCAGCACATTCTGTCTCAGTTTCACCTAGTGCCTGAACTGCCCCACCAAAGCAGATCTCACCCCCCACCCAAAGTGTTCCCCTGTACAAATTGTAAACATTAATATTCAGAACCCTGTTAAAATGAGATCAGGAGGTGGAGTGTCCACACATGTGTAAATCAACAAGCTACACACCTTGCATCTCCCATGGGAAACGATGCTGTTTCCCCTGTGGTGAACTGAGAAGAGGCTGATTTAGGAGGCGGGTAGTCTTGGATTTGGGGAAGCACACCCGAGTCTCTTGTCTCAACGAGCATATTCTCCAATCTTCCCTCTTCTGAAGTTTGTTTTTGAAGAAATCCAGGTATTGTTATAATAACTGACTGCTTTTGTTTGAGGCCAATGGAACTGACCAGTTCCTTGGCTCCAAGGCCCCACACCCCACATGGTGATAGACACTGCCTGCTACTTGCTCCAAAAAGGAACTGTTGCTTTGTCTAGTTGAATGGTCATGTAGTGAATCCAGGGCTTTTCATGCATCAAGTATTTTTGAGGAGCCATTGTTGCTTGGCTCTGTGGGAGACACCAAGGACATAACTGTGACTCAGACTAACTGGGCCCTGCCCAGGGGAAAACCACAAGAGGAACACCACCATGCACTGGTGGGGGAGGGGAAGACAGGGGCCTGGGGACACTGAGGAGGCACTAGCCCACTTCTGCAGGCCAGGAGAAAGCTTCAGGAACTGGAGGACTGTGGTGGTGAATTTCACAGGTCAACTTGACTAAACTAAGTGATCCCCACTTAGCTGGTAAAACATTATTCTGCATCTGCAAAGGTCTCCCTGGAAGAGATTAGCATTTGAGGTGGTAGACTAAGTAAGGCAGAGGAGGCTCTCCACTGAGGGGAGGCTTCATCCTTGAACTTCTGAGACTGAGCATCCAGCTAGAGCAGAAAGCAGAGGGAGGGTAAGTTCTCTCTCTCTCTCTCTCTCTGCATGAGCTGAAACATCCATCTTCTGTCATTGGGACATGATTTTAAGTTCCTGGCCTTGCAAACTTGGATCAGGGCTTATACCACCAGCCCCCTGGCTCTGAGACATTCAGACTGGGGTTAAATCATGCCCTGGCTTTCCCAGCTGGCCAGCACACAGCAATATATTGTGAGACTTTTCAGCCTCTGTAACATTGTAAGCCAATTCCTATAATAAATGTCCTCTTCCACGCATCTATACAAGTCCTACTGGTTTCTCTGGGGAACCTTGACTAATACACAGCCCAAGATGCAAAGGGAGGAAGGTGAGACCAAGCTTGTTTGAAGTCTCAAAAGCCAAAGAGAGCCTAGCCTCAAAGGAGAAAAGGCATCCAGGAGCAGAAACCAAAGGAATAAGGAATAAAAAGCAAAAGCTACAACCCAGACTCTGTTCCTGCTTCCGAGCAAAAGTGACCCTAGAAAGGCAGACAAGTAAAGGAGCGAGAGCCAGCTCTCATCCCACACCCCTGTGCTTGGGTGGGGTGACTGTGCAGAGGATTTATCCTGGTGCCTCTCGTACCTCCCAAAATCTCTGCAGTCATGGCGGGGGTAGAGTCGCTATCAGAGGGAGCCAGTTCTCCCGTCTGTCTGCACGAGAACCTCAGCACTGTTTATTTATAAGGTCACTTCGGACTCTGGCCCATTTGGTGACCAGACACTGAGCCCGTCCTTCCTCGCGGCTGACATCGGAGCCACTGACAGGCGCTGTGGCGGCCGATGCTCAGGGCCGGAGACAATGGGGCTTTGATCCCAGCAGCCATGCAGATGCCAACTCTGGAATTAAAGGGTGACTCTTCACCCAATTCACACTTTTACCCAACAAACCAGCGAGACAGTGCAATGTTTGGAGGCCTCAAAGGCCCTGGCGGCTGTCCTCTCCTGTGTTTGATCCTGCTGGTGGAGGCCACCAGCTCAGGTTGTAAAGTCTGCGCTTTATTCCAAGCTCTTGGCTGCTCTGTAAGCAGCCCCAGAACAGAACTGCACTTGCTTTGCAATGACTTTTATGACGTTCTTTACCTTAGTGTAAGCATAGGAATAAGAAAAAATGGGACCATTTTAATGTCAGGACACATTAAAGCTTAAGGTAAAGCTTCAACAATAGTGTGCGAAGCCCTGTTGAGCAAAATAAGCAGGGCTGACTAGACACAGCCTTTCTCTCAGGGCAGGGGTGGCAAAGAGCAAGACCAAGGCGTCTGCAATGGAGTCGTGAAACACTGAGCTGCCACATTCGGAGAAATACTTCCTGCTCCTGCGAGATTTTGTCATGTTCATTGTTGTGCTTAAAAACCTGGAAAGGCAGCCGGTAGTGGCAGAAACACTTTGAAACTTTTGGCCCCAGGGCCCAATGAGGAGATTGTGTCAGCATCACTGTAAACTCCACCTCAACCCTCTGGCATGAAGGCCTGCCCGAGGGCGGAGTAGAACCTTCTCCACGGTTGGCTGTGCTTACTGACGTTGATTTGACAGTTGCTGAACTCCCTTATTGTCAAATCCCCTCCCTCTGCCTGTGAGGCCCAGATTCCCTTTCCTCAGCTTCCCTCTCCGGTGGTCCCAGATGGAGAGCAGTTGGGGAGATGGCAGAGAAAGAGGGGAGGGGCTTGGCCTACCAGCAAGGGGCTTCTGAGGTGCCAGGGCATAGTCTTCATGACAAAGCTCCTCTCTCTCTTTGGAAAGCAACCAAAGGTGGAAAGGGTCAGGGACTACGCTGGATGGTATCCTAAGAACTAACCTCAACACCAGAGCCTGGGAGGTGCAAAGCCCAAACCGGACACATAGAGGGAACTCCAGGGTGGGTGTGAATGCTGGAAAAGCCTGTGGGTGGAACAGGGAAGGGCCAGGGCAGTGCATGAAGTCCACGAGACCAGCCCTCCCACAGTTCCAGGGACACACACGCCACCCAAGCCAGGCACGCAGGGTCCCAAGCCCAAGAACACACTACAGAGCTTCCTGATGTACCACAGTTCAATTTAGGATTTGTCAACTTCATGATGCTGTATCACATTCTGAAATCTCTTCTCGGGATAGTATGAGGAAGGGCCCACCCTCGTGGAGCTGGGCAATGACAGCAGCTGCAGCTTATAGTTAGCCCTGCGAACACAAAGGTAAACAACAAGTATTTTACATTCTGTTTTTCACTTTCAATACAGTATTGAATAGGTTGCATGAGGTGCTTACACTTTAATACAACGCAGGCATCGAGCCCAGTGATTTTGCAAATGTTAAGTGTTCTGAGCATTTAAGGCAGGCTAGGTTAAGCCATGATGTTTGGAGATTAGTGCACATGTTCAACGTGTGGCGGGTTCATCCTCATAAGTCCAGGAAGATCTGTAGTAAAACGGCAGCAAGAAGGAAACAGAAAAGGGGCCCAAGATTGCGTCAGCCATCAGCACTCACATAGCTCTGAGCTTTTTGATAAGGAAAGGGGGAGAAACATAAGCAAACAGAGTGGTATGTAACTCTTATTGTCTAATAAAAGAAAATATTCCAATTCCTTGGGGAATTTATTTTCCTGGCAACAAATTCTTGGAAGAATTTATGTGACAGAACACCCAGGGGAGCATCTTCATGTTGGGAAGGAGGCCACCTAGTCTGGAGAGCTCAGAAATTCCAGTGTGTGAGAGAGAGGAGGCTTGGAGGGTAGAAGGCTCAGTGACTGACCAGAGGCTGTCCTCCAGGGAGGGAGCCGGGGAGGCTCTCCAAGGACTCAACATGGAGCCAGGGACCATGGTGAAGACCAGATCCTACATCTCTCCACCACTGTTCTGTCCTGCTTTATGGTATGCACCATCCTCAGGTCAGCAGAGAAGAGGGAGCCAAGAGGACATGAACTGCACCCTGGCCTGGGCCCAGGAGGAGGGACATTGTAAGGGGAAGGGTCAGAATCAGGGGTTAGAGTTTCACTAAAGCAGGAAAGTGCCCTGGATATTGGGGGAAAGGGAGGGATGAGGGCACTGTGAGGTATAAAGGCCACAGCTCTCAGGCCGCTACAGGCTGTGGACCCTGTGGTCAAGGCTGAGAAAGTGAAGTGCAAAGGGCCACAGAAAGAAGGGGGATGGGGTTAGAAGTGAGAGAAGAGGGAGGTGAGGGGGAGGGGGAGGATGAGGAAAGGAGGGGGAGTGAGAAGAAGGTTGGAAAGGAGAGGGGAAGAGGACAGTGGAGAGGGGAGAAGCTGGAGAGTGGAAGGGGGTGGGGGGAAGGGAGACCAGAAAGAAATGGAACACTGCAGGAAAGGAAGCCGAGCAAGAGGAAACCAGGCAAGAGGCAAACCAGGCAAGAGGCAGGGCCCCGGTTGTGATTCGGGATTCTGCTTCCTGCTTCCTGCAGTCTGCTTAGAACCACCTTGCGGAACCTCCCCCATAGAATGAAAACTGACCACCAAGGGGGTAAGGGAAGAGCGGGGGAGGGTGTGGGAGTGAGCCGTCCACGTGGGACTTCTCAGGACTGGCTTCCAGGATATTGGCAGTTTAGGGGCGTTTCAGGTTAAGAAATCGCGTTGGCAAGTTAGGGGAAGGAATAGGGAAGGCAAGAACATATGAGGGAAATAGTCCCCAAAGGGGTCTGTGAGAGTCTTCTCAGGGACACAGACCTGGACAGACGACTCCTGTGGAAGCTGTGGGTGACTCAGCCTTCATCCCCTAAGAAATCCCCACCCCACCTGTGATAAAGTCACACAAACCTGGGGGGAGGGAGAGAAAAACCAGCAGATGGAAGGGTTAGATACATGGCGCTGGGAGTCAGACGTGTCTGCCTAGTTTCTCTTCTACCAACTTGTCCACCTGCATGTCAGCTGCCTCCACAAAGCTTCCCCTCTCCCTCACTGTGACTGTGCAACCCGGTCACCTCAGGCTTAGCAGGGCTGAAGAGACCTCGCCCCTCCCACTCCCGAGCCCAGAAGAAGCAAAGATGCTACAGGGAACAGAAAAGCTCCTGAAAAGCTCCTAAAAATTTGCCTACTTGACTCTGAGATTTCAGGAAGGTGCGCTACGCAAAACCACTCAACCAAGCAAACTGCAAGATCAACATCATCCTTGTAGACTTTAAAAGAGCCCATGATCCTGTTTGAGTCGATTGTGAAATTGCTTCCCTATTCTCCTTCTGTTCCAAATTTACAGCAAACTGCAAGAATTTAGAAACTGAACTGAATGTTTAAATAACACAAACCACTGTTCCACTAGCATGAATAACAAATGAACCTGTTCATATTTTGACTCTTACAGTATTATTAAAATATTGCAAGTCTTCATCAGAAAAAAATAAATCTCGTTCTATTTAAAGTATCATTTTATAGAAATGCCTGAGTTTTCATGAGGAAAAAAGTCTCAGGTTTGGGGGTCTGCCTTTGGTGTCTCCAGCTGAGCTCCGTTCTGGAAGCAGCCATGCCTCAGCTTACTTAAAATAGAGTGTGTGTTCTCATGAAAGATTCAAAACCCATCCTGGGCACATGCCCTGTGACCGCTGTGTCACCTCTGTAACATCTGCTGAAAGTGTGTCCCAATTCTACTGACTCATGGGGAAACCACAGGCTACAAATGGCCAGGAGCTCACACAACGCGGGGTGGGCTTCACATCACCTGCAGGGTGACTCAGCCACCTGCAGATGCCATCACAGAGGAGCAGACAGGAGGGGGCTTGTCCACAAAAAAATACAGAGACCTGTTCACTCGATGATTTCGGCGATACACTGCTGGTCAGGTATGAACTGGCATTTGCTCCAAGCAAGTTGGGCAAACAGTTGTCTCTGAGGCAGCATGTGTCAAGGCTGCTCTGGAAGAGGCAGACACAATTGCATGTTCTTGGCTCTTGGCCAAGGCCCAAGCACTGTCTGCGGGCCTTTTGTGTGGGTGATGAGTCGAACCCTGCTCGGTTCTGTCCCCCCCTCATTTCCTCCCACTACAAGTAACAGGGTCGCAGCAACTGAACTAAAAGGGAAGTTTCAGCCAACACTAAGCCAGTGTCTAGAACTGTTCTCAGGTCCTCCTGTGACCCCACTCCTGTGCCACACCACAGTCCTGCTACCTGCTTTGGAACCTCTGGAGCAAGTTACCGCAAGAGCCATCATCCCAGACCCATAAAGTAGAGGCAAGAGCAGCTGGAGTTTGAAGCTTGGTGCGTTTAGAGGTCAGGGTGATCTGAGTTCTGGGCAACTCTGCGTGTTGTGACCACAGCTGAGTAGCAAGGATGGTTAGCACAGTTTATCTTTCCAATACACAAAGATGGTGTCAGCATGGTCACCAAGCCCTGTGACAACTGTGGCTCCCAGTCCTCTGAAAGGTCATCTCTGAGCACAAGGGGATCCTGGGCTTCTGGGAAGAGCCAGGTTTAGTCGTTCAGGACTTTGTTCTATGTCAGAATCATCAGGCATCTCTGGGTCCAAAGCTGCTCTTGGTGTGTGTGTGAGTGTGAGTATTTAATGAAAGCCGGCGACGTGTTCTAATACATCTAAAACACAGTGTTCATTTTCACAAGTTTCAAGCTCCTCCTAAAACACATTCATGAAAATTCAACTCTGCTTTCTGATGACAATTAAGTGTGAATCCAAGCACCCTCCTCCCTTGATACCCCAATTCAGATGGGGTATCAAATTGAGCCTCCCCTGAATTACCAGGTGGAACCCCTCTTCCCTTGCTTGAGTTTTGTGCTCATTCTGTAGCTCCTCACTCTGACTCTCAGGGGCAAGGCCACAGGTTTCCTGTGCCTCTTGCCATGGCACCCAGGAGACAATCGACTTTCCGTTTTTGGTGTACCTCATAGAATAACAGATTATGGTTCTTTTTTTTTTCCCCAAGCACTGGACATTTGGGTCTCTCTAGCCAAGAGCAGATTGAGCAGTGTACAACTTGGTTGGATATAAGTTCTATTTAAAAGAGAATTTTTAATCTGTGAAGATGAGGGCTAAGAGGATATATTATAATATCCAGGAAATCATGAAAGTTCAATAGCACACACTGAGATTTGCTTACCAAAATTGAAAATACTGAAATTAAGAGGCCTACAAGAACTGAAAGACACAGTATCTTCTATTAGTTAGAACACTACTTTATCTAGTAGGGAAAGGAAACACATCGCCTTCATTATCCTGAAAGGTGATGTAAGTGTTAGACCCTCATAAGCTCAAGAAACGTTAGAGATTGCTGGAAGAAATTAAAGAAGCTCTAAATAAAAAGAAACACACTCTGTGTTCATAGGTAGGAAGATTTACCATTGCTAAAATGTTGAGACTACCCAAAACAATCGGCAGTTTCAAGGCTATCCCTACCAAAGTTTCGTCAGTGTTTTGTTGTTTTCAAAGATTTTTTTAAAAGATTTATTTATTTGGGGCCTTCCCTGGTGGCGCAGCGGGTTAAAGCACAACACAAAGAAGCTAAAACCACTTCCTCATGAGTTCGATTCCCGCCTGCCCCAGAGGAGATCCACATGGCGAGGCAGACCTCTCCTGACCCGCCCGCTGCTCCCCTCAGCAGTGTACTTCGTCGATCTGCCTGTTCTGCTCCCCACTCTGTCTCTGGTGAATCCTCTCATCCTCTGCATCTCTGACCTGTACCCCAGTTCTGTATGAATAAATAAATAAATCTAAAAAAATATTTATTTATTTGTGCATATAGAACTGGGGTACAGGGCCAGAAGTGCAGGGGCAGTGAGAGGCTTCACCAGAGACAGAGTGGGGAGCAGAACAGGCTGACTGAGGAAATACACTGCTGAGGGGAGCAGCGGGCAGGCCAGGAGAGGTCTGCGGTGCCATGTGGATCACCTCCAGGGTGGGGGATCAAACTCATGCTGAAGTGGCTTTAGCTTCTTAGTGCTGTGCTTTAACCTGCTGCACCACCAGGGAGGACCTGTTGTTTTTTAACAGAAATGGAAAAGCTTAATTTCAAAGTCATATGGAATCTTAGGGGCTCTAACTATCCAACATAATCTTGAGATTATGTTGAGAGAATTTAAATTCATGACTTTTTTCAAAGCTACAGCAATTCAAACAGTAAGGTATTGGTATAAGGACATGTAGGTAAGTAGAATATTATTAAAAGTTTAGCACCAAACCCACACATCTCTGGCCAACTGATTTTTGACCAGAAGGCCAAGCCTATCCAGTGAGGAATGAACAGTCTTCAACAAATGGTTCTGGAACAACTGAATCTCCACATGCAAAAGAATGAAATGGAATCTCTACACCCTCCTATACAAAAATTAACTCAAAACGGATCAAGAGGTTTAATATAACAACAAAATCCATTAAACTTTGGAAGAAAATGTGAGACTAAATTTTTTATGACATCATATTTGACAATCGATTTTAGATTTGTTACCAAAGGGTTAAGCAACAAAAGAGAAAAAAATATTAGTTAGACTTTATCAAAATTAAAAACTTTGGACATCATAGGACATTATTAAGAAAGTAAGAAGACAAACTACAGAACATTAGAAAATACTTGAAAATTGTATAATTGATAAGGATTTAAAATCTGAAATATGTAAACTATTCTAACTGAACAACAAAAAGACAATTCAATTTTAAAATGTGCAAAATAGACATTTCTCCAAAGAAATGTTCAACCTGGCCAAAAAGCAAATAAAGAGATACTTACCACTGTGAATTACTAGAGAAATGGCTATCAAAATCACAATGACACATCACTTCACATATTATTCACTGATGATCATAATCATAATATAGAAAAAATGACAAGTGTTAGCACGTGGGGAAATTCGAATCTATGTAATTTGTTGATGGGATTGTAAAATGGTGCAGCTGCTATGAACAACAGTTAGGTGGTTCCTCAAAAACCATATGACTCAGCAATTCCACTCCTAGGTATATGTCTAGTAGAACTGAAAACAGGGACTAAAATAGATATTTGTATGCCAGTTTTACAATCATTAACAATAACTACAAGGTGGAAACAATTCAAATGTCTATTAACTAGATGAACAAAATGCAGTATACCTATATCGGGGAATACTATTCAGTTTTAAAAATGAGCAAAGTCATGATATATATTACAACAGGGATAAATTTTGAAAACTGCTAATTGAAATTGAGCCAGACACAATGGGCAAAATCAGATTCCACTTAAATGAGGTACCTAGAATGAAAAAGTTTAGGACAGAATGTAGACTGGTAGTTACCAGGTTTGGGGAAGAAGTGGAATGGGCTTAATGGACATAGAGTTTCTGTTCAGTGTGATGAAAAGGTTTTAGAAATAGATAATGGTGATGAGTATACGCCATTGTGTACTTAAAGCCACTTTGTTGGGTCTGTTTTTTTATTACAAAGAAAGACCTACAGAGTGGATTAGACTCCATTCTAGGTCATGAGAACATAGCGGGATGAACCATTGGCCTTCACAGGTCACTGATTGTCTTAGAGCTCATTCCTTGCCAGTGTGAGTGGCAGGATCCCAGACTGGAGACCCCAGTCAGCACGGGAGACCCCCTGAGATCCACATGCCCAGGGTGTGGGTTTGCATTCGGTTCTGCCAGAACAGCTGTGATGACTGAAGATATTCATTCCTCAGATAAAACAGAACAGCCATGTGCATTTCCAACGAACCCAGCTGCTGGCACTTGTGTGTGTCAGTGTCAAAATGGCATGTTTTAGGGGAATAACAGTCGAGGAAGGTACATTCTACTAATTTACTGAAGAGAAAGAAAATCTCTTAATACACACAAGCACACTCTCCCAAAGAGAGCCGCCATCAGTTACAGACACTAGCTCCGGCCCCACTCTCCTGAAGGAGCATGGGTCAGCTGTGTTATTCCCGCTTGGCTACAGTCATGGATGCCGTGGAATTTTCAAGTTGCTCACTGTAGGCTTGGCAGTGTTGGCAGAAGCATCAGCTGGGGTGCATCATAGCATCATACTAAGAAAGAGACCCCAGCTTGTTCTGATAAAGAACACAGTAGAGGGAGATGAGGGGATCAGGGAATTGGGGGGGAGGGACCTGGGCTTCTCCTGGGAGCTGGGGGTGAGGGCACACAACCCAGGCCTGCAGAAAGACACCCTCTGTGCACATTCACAGCTGGACCCGGGCCCTGTCCTTGTACACCCTAGGGAGGGAGGGCCCCCAGTAGGTGCTCCAGGACGTCATGACAGGTCACCTACCAGGACAAGAGGGGAAAGGCTTTTGTTCCCTGGATATCATGGTAGAGGTGGCACCTATTGAGGGAAAGTCATATCCAAAAGGAAACTGGAGGTCCAACAGAAAACAGGAATGGATAAAGGACAGCCCCCAAATCCTTCTGAATAAAAAACCACATCCCACTAGACTGAGAAGCGAGGGCAGCATCATACGGGGCTTTATGAGTATTTCCTCTCTAAGATATGTTTGTGCATCTGGAGTAGCTGATGCCTCATGGGAAATTCGTGGGTTTTTCACTTTGGCAGAACAGCCAAGCAACCCTGCTTTCCCATCAAGTCTTGGCTGCTACCGCCCAAAGTCCTCCTGAGGCCAAGCAGGAGAAGTTCTGGGCTCTGCTCCTCAGGGCAAACTTGTGAGGGACACCCCCACCCCTGAGACTGGAAGCATCCAGATGTCTCCCTCTTCTCTGGGCACAACTGGTCTCCAGGACAAAGAGAAGGCCCTCCTGGAGTGAGTGACAGGTGTGACCTGTTCCTGGTCTCAGCAACCCGCATATGTGTGCCGGTGCCAGTCAAAGGCTGGGCGGGTAGCCAAGATGGGATCAGGGCCAGCTGGCAGAGAATGCCCTTGGGGGAGTTGGGCTGGGGGGTGGAGGCACAGCAGGGTTGCAACAGCAGGGACTGAGGTCAGGCACACAGAGAAGGGTAACAGTGTCTGGCCACGCTGGTGACAAGAAAGGGAAAGAAAATAAGCTGATGTGATGCCAGGCTCATAGCCAGGGGAGACAGACCAACTCTCATACCCACTGAGCAGATGAGAACATGGACTAAAGTCAGAAGGGAGCCAGTGAGGGCACAGCCAGCTCTGAAACCCCGCCCCCCTCACACAGATGGCACAGTGAAGTGGGCAGGAACAGGCACAGGGTTGGGAGGATGTATTTGCTTGGAGGGGGAAGCCTTCCTGGGAGTTGGGATCGAGGCAAGCATTGCCGCTGGGTCGGGAGGGTGTGGGGAGAGAAGGGCCACCTAAGTTTCTTTCCTTCCTGTCTGCTCCTACTATGACTAATATGTGCGTCAAAGAGACATTTGAATGTTGACCCCATGACAGGAGCCAAGTTTCTCCTCCGTGAACCTTGCAAGGTGACTAGATTCAAGGCCAATTCACGACGTGACAGGTGTCTATCAAGCAGGTGGCGGCTTTGGGGGGCCATTACTGGGGAGGATAGTTCATGTGTGAATGGAGGCATCATGGATCTCAGAATGGGTTTCTTAAAAGGCCTTAAGTGTCCTAAGCTGATTGCCCACCCTCCCGCCACAGCCTCCTGGCAGTTCCTGTCCCCAGTTGCTCTGGTCTGTGGAGGCCAGCAAGACCGCTGGGCAGAGGGTCTGAGGATGGTGCCCTGAGAGGTTCCTGTTGATCCTCTGGCCTCGCCTGAGTTAGGTGTGGTGAGATCATCCTGGACTCGTCCCCTAGGGAGGCACTTGTTGGGAGGATGTTTTCCATGGTCCCTGGCCTGCCCTGGATACGTCCTTCTCCCTCACATGGAGGTCCCCACTTCATATCCAAGATCATGCAAACATGAAGCCAGACAGCTGTTAAAGTTCAATCTCTTTTTTGCCCTCTCAACCCACTCTCCAACAAGAACAACAGTTGTTACTAACATGCATTCTGTGTATGTCTTGTCCTTAGGACCATGCTAAATTTTTCCCACAGGTCTCATCGTGAACTTGCAAAAAAAGCCACCAGTTCCCACTTATCAGAGGAGGACACTGGGGCCCAGAAAGGAGAAGTGAGCAGTGTAGAGTCACACAGCTGAACGCAGCAGCGCAGGGAACAGAAGATGCCATGCTGGGCTCCTAACCCCCAAGCCCACTCCCAATTTCATCTGCAAGCACAGACCTCAGTGGTCTCTAATAGAATTCCAGTGAGAATGATCAATGTCACTAAGGGTTTATTAACCAGCAAGCTCCACTCCTGTCCATAATATCTGAATTCTATCCTATTACTGCCAATCCCCCAGCATTTGACCCATGCTCTGTTGGAGTCACGTACAGGCTGCTGCCTTCAGGACGATGCTCCAAAGAGCATGAGGGGTCGTTTACCTGGCTAAATGGGTCAAAATCGCAATCACCAAATATTTGTTCACTGTCTTTTGGTTAAGTAGTCTTATTTGTGGTGGGATGAAAGAAAGGAGAAATTTTAGAAATTTAAATTGAAAACTCTATGGTCAATTTCAAGGTGAAATAAAGAAAGTGTGAGGGAAAATCACTTCTGATACTCATTGATGTTAAGAAAGGAGCATTACCCATTTTTTTTTAAAAGAAGAATTATTTATTTATGCATACAGAACTGGGTACAGGCCAGAAGTGCAGGGGCAGTGAGAGGATTCACCAGAGAGAGTGGGGAGCAGAACAGGCAGAATGTCGAAGTACACTGCTGAGGGGAGCAGCGGGCGGGCCAGGAGAGGTCTGCCTCGCCATGTGGTCACCTCCGGGGCAAGCGGGAATCGAACTCATGTGGAAGTGGCTTTAATTTCTTAGTGCTGTGCTTTAACCCACTGCACCACCAGGGAGGGCCCACATTTTTAACCCTGGGAAAGTAACTGCTCTCCTTTGGGGATAGGGCATGGCCTAAAATCTGGGGTTGTCCGGTTGTGGCCAATTTTTGTTCGATTTGTTCAGAGCACACGGATCAAAGGAAGCTGACTCCACACTTGTGACGCAAGGGGCCTCTTGCACATGTAGGACCCCTTCCTCCTTGCCTGTCCCTACAGTCACATTCTGTTCTGTAGTTCAGCTCTTCCTCACAAGCCCAGGCTCTCACATGACCCAAACCAGGTCAGACTTACGGATTAAAATTTCTACTTTCCTACACTACCAGAAAAATTAAATAATAATGAGAATAATGAACATAAAGCATCAACATCAAAAGATGGAGGCATGAATCATGCTAATCCTAGCAACCAAAAGGAAACAAGCCTTTGATAACTTCAGGGTAGGGGTGGTGAGCATGAGTCCTGGCGGACAGTCTCTAGCTCCTGCCCTAGTCTATTATATCAATAACTTGGGGTCAAGCAGTGACTTTGGCAGCTCTCTGTGGACCAGGGGATCCAGGGGCTTTGGGAGGGTCCCAGGCTTCCCAGAGATGAGGCTGAGCCTCTCCGACATAGTACTCTGCTGGGAAGAGTGAGGAAGCAGACCTGAAGGGGTAGGGGTGGAAAGAGGCAGGGCTGTCTGTTTGAGGGCTGGGGTGAAGAGAAGGCAGGTGGACTCCCAGATGGAGAATGCGGAGCAATCTTCAGAGTTTCCCACGCATCACAGTCACCTGGGTGAAAACCTGGCTGCAGCCTCTCAGCTGCTATAGGTTTGAAACAAAAGCCACGACCCTGAAGGAGACCTTTGCACACCTTCCTCCACCCTTAGGTGCATCCCCCTCCCTCGGCACTGGGAGGGCCCCTGCCCCCTGCCCTGCAGGGTCCTGGCACCTGATTCCTGGCCTTCATCACACACTGCTCCAGGGAGCTGAGGTAGAAAGCTCACATTTTCCCCTGTTTGGGTGCAGTTGGGATAATTTTTAATACATTCCTTTTTGCTCTTCATCAACTTCAAATGTATCAAGATACCCTGAGGGCAAAAGAACCGATTTAACTCTCTGATTAGAAGGAAGGCTCTTGGCCCAACGCCTCACTCATTTTGAAATACTGACATTAACGGGGAAAATCACTCAAGCTCTCTTGTTACTTCCTGTGCTTAATTAAGTGGCTCTGCAGGTGACTCAACCCTTTTCTTTTTCAGAATGACATCAGACTTATTTTCCATTTTAATAGCCTGGTTACTTCATTGATTTTTTTTTTTAATCTAATTTCACTTTCTAGTGCAATATTTTATCTTTTTTTTTCTCCTTCTACCCCAGGAAACTCTAACTCCCATAGTGGTTAAACTCCAACTGTTACAAATGCCTCAATTATTTTTGAGTCCAGGGTTCAAAATCAGAATTGGAAGAAGAAATTAGAGGTGTGATTCTTATTTGCTAATTACCTAAATAATTTCATAAAGTGTTGGGATTTTTATTATAATTAACTATCTGGTGTTATTCCTTAGAGGGTCCCTGAGTCCTAGGGGTGGCATCAGGCCCCTGCAAGCAGATACATCTAGAGAGGCCACATCTGTCTCTCAGATCTGTCCTCACCCATGGGACTCTCCATTCTTGTCACTTTCCCTTGTCAATTAAAGGAGCCCGATTCCAATTTCATACGTTTGTTTTGAACTCATTTAATATTTATCAGGCGGCTGGGTAGCCTTTATTAATCTGGGGGCAAATTGTCATTGTCATTGTCAGATTTCGTTTTTTTTCCCCAGAGACACATTTTTCCTATTCCTCCTCCTTTCCTCCTCTATCCCTTCCCCCCTTTTTCCTGGCAGCTTTAGCCGACCCTTGGTGCCATCCAACTTTCCTTTCCACTTTCAGTCAGTCCCATGCTCCGTCAGCTTCGCTACCGAGTCGTCAGGCTGTTTTTCAGCGTCACTGGTGCTGTTTCACATCTCGCCAGCTTCTTTGCCTCATCTCCATGGAGAGGCTACGGTTGTGGGTTTGGCCTCGTGGCAGGATTCTGAACAGAACCCGGAGACTCCAGATGGCGCCTTAGGGGGCGTGAGGGTCGCCTTTGCCTCCTTTCCCGATGGTAGCGTGTGCTGCCTGCCTCTGCCCTTTCATCACATTCAGCTTTCTCTCCCTAGGCACTGTCTTCCACCTCTCTGAGCACTTCTTGGAAAGCTGCGAAAATGACAGGGACATCTGGGTGTGTTTCTCATGGTCCTCCCAGCAAGTCTGCACCGAGGAGGCAGTAGCGGGTTTCTTGCCTTTGGTTTCTTGTACTGATTGTATTGCTCGCTGGTCTATTCATTGGTAAAGTTCACTGACTGAAAGGACACATGACAATTACTAATCTTAATATGACAGTTAGGACTCACAGCCTTGTGAAAAAGCAAATGCCAGTATTGCACAGAGCAGATATTTATTGTTGATCTTTTATTTGAGGTTTTATTGTTTGATGCTTGGGTAAGCTGAGTGAATTTCACTTTCTGCACGTGCTGAGGGGTTTTCCTCATGGCCTGCTTCGGTTTCCCAAAAAGAGCCACGTGGAAGCTGGCAGGGGGGTTCCCGTTCTGCTCAGACTCGGTTTTGAAGGCTTGGTCCTGCCCGGCTCGTTCCTCACTGTTCATATTGGGGGAAAATGAATAGACCCTCTATCAGAGGCCCAACATGGCCCCGACCTTCACTCCTGACAGGAAGGGACCAGAAAGAGAACAGAAGATGATTTCCTTGCTTTGAGAGATCAGAGTAGCCAGAGAACTTCCCACCACTGCATGCAAAGCAGGATGCCAGGGACAGATTTTTTTTTTTTAGTCCAGAAGTCAAAGATATAATGTATGCAGTAGGCACTCATTAAATGTTTGCTTTCTCCTTAACATTTGCATAATACTAACTTGAGGAATTAAGGGGTACAACTTAAAGAACATACTCGGGAACGGTTATTTGCCCCATGAGAGAGACACCAACTATCCTGCTGTGTATCTTGTACTTTGATGTCCTGTTTTGTCTAAACAACTGGGGAGATTAATTCCAAATGAGCGTATTTTTTTTTAAAGATATGTTTCTTTTTGGGCCCTCCCTGGTGGCGCAGTGGGTTAAAGCACAGCACTAAGCTAAAGCCACTTCAGCATGAGTTCTATTCCCGCCTGCCCCGGAGGTGACCACATGGCATGGCAGACCTCTCCTGACCCTCCCGCTGCTCCCCTCAGCAGTGTACTTCATCGACCTACCTGTTCTCTCCTCTCTGTCTCTGGTGAATCCTCTCACGGCCCCTGCACCTCTGGCCTGTACCCAGTTCTGTATGCATAAATAAATAAATCTTTTTTAAAAAAATGTTTCTTTTTATGCATATAAGAACTGGGGTACATGCTAGAGGGCGGGGGTGGGAGGTGGTGAGAGGATTCACCAGAGACAGAGTGGGGAGCAGAACAGGCAGATTAACGGAGATACACTGCTGAGGCGAGACAGGAGAGGTCTGCTGCACCATGTGGGTAACCTTCCTGGCCAGGGATCACATTCAAGCTGCAGCAGATAGCTTCATAGTGCTGTGCTTAACAACTTCTTCACCAGGGAGCATCTTATTTGAAGTGAAGCTGCATCATGTTAAAATATGTCATGGCCTATTCCTTCAAAATTTCTTTCCAATCCCACAATATCAAAAACTTGCCGAAGCAGAGGGTGGTGGTGGGAACACAGAAACATGAGCCTGGTGCCTGCTTTGGAGTTAATTGTCACCCAGAGAGACAACCAGCTCAGAGAGCCATGCACGCCCAGAACCAATGGACAGTGGTGGGCAAGAGACAAAGGAGCCCAGAAGTTAGTGAAAGATTCGATTGCCCCTTCCACCGTAAACAGCATCACCCCCACTTATCAGGGGCTTTCCCAGCTTTCTCCTACCCAGCTTCAAGCTTCTGCATCTGCTGTGTTAGTTGCCTGTGCGATGGTCTACCCTATTTCCTGATCCTCAAACCCAGACATAAACCCCCGCCCTTCACTGAGTCCCACAAAAACACAGTCTCAAAGTACATTGGTGGTCGTAAAAATCTTTACTGAACGGTGGTTGTGGGTGTCTGGGTGGTAGAAGGTATAGTGGATACTTTTATCGAAAATTGAGGCCGGCCCTCCAAATGAAGGTTAGAGCAGACATCTTTGTCCTTAGGTGTCTTCGGCCTCCCGCCACTGAGGCCCTTCCTCTGGCACCCCATCCTTGCTCTCTGCCCCCCACCTCACCAGGGGCTGGGTCATGCCCCAGCCTCACTGCACCCTGCCCTGTCTTGGCCCTGCCCATCCTGCAGGGCTGAGGCACAGTGCTTGAGGTACCCAGTGGGGGAGGGCCCAGAAGTGCTGGGGGAGTGGGGCTTCTCGGGACAGGCGCCTCCCTCTGCCCCCTTGTGCCTGGGCGCCTGGTCTTCTGGCTGGAGTTGTTCTGGCAGAAAAGCCTGCCTCTTGGCCCAGTTCCCGGGACATCAGGTAATTGGGTCATTATCAGGGAAGCTGAAGCCAACCTCTGAGGCAGACACTCTGCCTCATCTAACCTTTTTCTGGGGCCTCATCTAATGGGGTTCATGGCTGTTCTTTGCACTCTTAGGTCTGAGCTTGCTACTCACATTCTCAAAATCGTACAATATAGCTGGAGAAATCAGAACGAAGTAGTAAACTTGCAAAGAAAAGTGAAAGAATGGCAGCATGGAAGTCAGAAAGCTCCTTCCCCTGGCGGAGGAAAGCAGGGAGCCACGGGGAGACCGGGACTTTTCTGGAAGACATTGTTTTTTTTTTTTTTTATTATTTCTAATTTTTGGTGTGAATTCTCAATGTTCATTTTATAATCATTCTTTAAACTACTCAGATACATTTTATGTACTCTGCTGTGTGTGTTATATGTTTCATAACATGCTTGGTGCCTTTAACATCACACACTGTTTGGAAGAAGCACTTCTGCTTTGCCACTGATTACTTGAAAAATAAAAACTCCACAGTCAAACTGGGCAGGGTTGGACGCACACTCCTTCCCAGACTACCTCTCTGGGTTATTTCCCCAAGGCCCGGCGCATCTGGGCAGGACCCACATCTGTCTCTGCTGCCCCCACGGCCGCAGCTTGGAGGAAATAAGCTCCCAACTTACATCCTGTCCAGGTTTCCATAACCTGGGGCCACTGTCCTACCCCACATTCTGGACCCCGCTGTCTCTGCCCCCTCCACCTGTTCAGCACAACATGAAAGCGATAAACAAGAATGTATCGCTGAGAGCTTGCTTACAAGTCTTTCATCCACCTGCATCCTGAGTTCTCACCCACGCCGGTGCGTCTGTTTGGGGGAGGCAAGGCCACTTCCTGATGGGGGGCATAGGTCACCTCAACAGCAGCAGGCCAAGTGAGCATGCAGCCAGACTCTCCTCCTCGGTTTCATCCTCCACAGGCACAGAAATGACTCCGTCTTCTCTAGTGCCCGGGCTGGACTTAACTCTCCCCATGATCTAGATCTTTGTTGTTCTTCTACCCCCACTCCTAGATTCCCCTTCACCGCCTTTAATGACTCCAGGGCTTTCTCTGCCAGGCCCACCCTGGCCTCCCCTTTCGCTGTGTGACCTTCCTTGTCAGACCAGTGTCAAGGAAAGCCAGCGAGGGTGTGACCCACCTGCCACCTCCAGCTTCTCACAGTTGGGTGGGGCAAAGGTGCCAAGAACTCTCCACTGTCCTTTGGACCCTGACGCTGCTATGGACCGTCTGGATTGTGCCTACTCTGGCCTCTTGCAGTACCTGTCTACAAGGTAGGCAACTTGAGCCACAGTGAAAACGTGGGCTACTGGGATGGGTGCACATGAATATTTGTCAGCTTGCCAAATGTTAGCTGGCAAGCCTGGGCCTTCTAGCTGGAAAATAACTGTCCTTTGTGTCTGGCTTTATAATGAGATCCCCAGTTTGGTTAGGACAGGGTAGGGGCTGCATTTCAAGCTCACGCTCCAGATCATCCTCCTTCATTCATGGGGGACAGCTCCGTGCAACCACTTCAGACCAGCCTGATGCAATCCTAGCTCTGTGACTTCCTAGCTGTGTGGCCTGGAGTCAGTTGCTTAACTTTGCTGAGCCCTGCTTTCCCCAAGCATCAGATGGGGATCATAACCTCTGCTTCACTGAGTATGGTGACTTCAGTGAGCTAACCTAGGGAGGCCTCTAGCAGAAAGCACTCTCCGCTGGCACTCAGTACAGGCTAACATCTTCTCCTTTCCTCCACCTTTGTTTTGTCTTTGCATCTCCCCCATTCCCAGAATCCAGGGGTCACTGCCCAGGGATCCATTCCAGCCCCATGCCCAGTGGCCCCAATGGCCCCTCAGGGGACTCCCCTGTCGGTGGAAGCCCCACCTGAGGGAAGCACTCTACCCTGCACCCTGGCCTCATGCGAAGAACCCCAGCTGAGTCTGAAATCACAGCAGGAGAGCAGGAGGCCACTGAGCTTGACTCTCCACTTAACAGAAGCAAGAACTGACAAGACAGGGCAGCAGATCGACCAGGGTAGTCCGGCTTGTCGGCCTCAAGAGAGGACAGAGTGCACATAGCTTGATGTCTTCATCACAATGTCCTGTGCTTTCCTCCCAAATATATTTGCCAGTGGTTTTCAGTCATTTCCCTTGAGAGAGTCATAGAAGCAATGAAAAGCTTCACAGGGATCTTCTGAGACAAGGTAGGTAAATTCTAGAAGCTTAGATAAGAAAAGAAAATGCTGCACATTGTGAAGAAAAGACTAGAGAGAAAGCCTGTTGGTAAGAAAATGAAGGAATCCTGCCAAAATGATGACGAGGGCCTGCTCCACCGACTGCCATGGCAGCTGCTCCCTCGGGACAGAGCTCTGGCAAATATGCACAGCTCCACGGGTCCAGATGTCCTTCCTGCACCAAAGAACCATAGATTTAATGGTCAGTCAGTTGTATGCAAAGCTTGAGAGAGAAGGAAATGTTCTCTTTCCTTGAATAGCCTTCAAACTGACAGGAATAACATCCCATGTGAGGGTGTTCAGGGCCAGGTGGGCAGGGCTGAGGCTGCCGGTCTGTGGGTCTCAGGGGGAGGTGACCACCCTGCAGCCTCCATCCCCAGAGGGCACACCACCAGCTGCTGCGTCCTCACTACCTCAGCCTTTGGGATCTGGCACACCCTGGGCTCTGGAACGCATGCTCGTGACAGCCAACTCATGATGTCCACTGCCAGCGCAGGCCATCACATGGGGAGACCAGCCACCTCCCAGCAAGCTAGACACCAAGAGGCTCACGGGAGTGTAGACCCCTTTGGCATGCTGCCTGACCCCAGGCCAAACAAGTCTGCACCCCCGTGTCTGCTCCTGCGCCCAGTAGGGCTATTTCTAAGTAGCTGTGTGAGTGTATGTCAGAACTGGAAAGCTTGATAATCTCCTCAGATTTTATGAGACCGAGCCCAACAGGGAGTTGCCTGACACAGCTTGTCAGGGACTGTGCTGAAGTGTTTCAGGATGGACTCAGCATTCAGTCAACACATTTTTACTGAGGGCATATTATGTGCCAGCTCTGTGTTGGCACTAAAGTTACAGTCAAAAATAAAATAGCCTGATCATTCTCTTTCTAGCGCAGCCTATTCCAGCTGATGGATGTTAAACAAATAAATAAGGATTAAATTAGAGACAGTGCCTAGAGAAAGGGTGTCCATATCGAGCAGGGTTCTCCCATGAGGTGATGGCTAAGGGAGTGAAAAGAACATCTCTGCTGAGTGAATGGCTTGTGCAAAGGCCCTGAGGAAGACACACAGCTGCAGCAGGGAAAAGGGACGAGAGCCAAGAGGCAGAGGGGGGCGGGGTGGGGAGGAAGCTTGAGGGGAAAGGGGGAGGCAGTGCTACTGAGGGCACACAGGCACCCCAGGAGAGAGCTTGAGTTTTACCTAAAGGTATGAGGCCATCCCTGGAGGTTCAGAAGGTGAGGTGACATAATGTGACTTGCATTCTGGAAAGGACACCTGGACAGGACACTAACTGGAAGTAGGAGAGGGGAGCAGGTGGATCTAAGGGAGAGACTTGCAGAGGAGGCAGCAGGGGGGGCCCGCTGCTCACCAGACAGGCACCCCATGACAGCAACAGCTTCTCCAGCCTCACTGTCCTTCATGTGACAGGAGACACTCACGCCTTCCTGATAGGGGTGCGTTATTGGGGTAATGTGTTTGCAAGAGACCTAGTGTCCAGCCCGGCAGCATCAGAACACTGCCTTCTTTCCCACAAGAACCTCCCTTTTGCTTTTGGTAAGAAAATTAAAGACTCAGGAAACCCAACTTTAGACATTGAGTTCTCAGCTTTAATGTGGTCAAGTGTACCATCTTTTGTCCCTTGATTTCTGCTTTGTGTAACTTGTTGAAGTCCTTCCTCTCCTACCATCAAAATATTTTTCTTATGGTCAGCAAGTTCCATTTTTACATGTAGGTCTTCAATCCATCCAGAATTTGTGTCTGAATACATGTCATCTTCCTACTGCTTGGTTGTACGAGTTAGAGAAAATCAGGTCTAGTGACCCACGTGATCAAAGGCAAGGTGAGATCAGGTCACGTCCAGGCCCAGGCATCTTCCTAACCAGCAACTGTGGCTACTCAGGCCTGTGACCAGAGTGACCCACCCAGCGCTATGCCGGCCCACAGGTCTCCACGTGCCCTGCAAAAACACAGCCTTGTGGATGTGGTATTGACTTTCTCCACCGCTGTTTTTTTTTCTCCTCTAGAAACAAAACAAAGCATCTCCAAGCAGGTTACCCAAGCCCCATTCCTAGCCAGAACTTCATTTTAAATCTTCCTTGACATTTTAGCTTCAACTACATTGTATAGTCAAGACCAGGGATGGGAGGAAAGGCCTCAGTAACTAGAAGTGTTATTAAAACCATATATCAGCCCTAAGGGCATCACTAGAAAGGTCAACCTGAAGGCTGTTCAAGTCTGTCTTCTGCAGTTTCTCAGACTTGCACAAAAGGGGGTTCCAGGACGGGCCACAGTGCTACACATTTCATGGAAATGTGTCTTTAGAGGAGAGTGGCAGTGATACACACAAACACACGCACAGTACTCAGTTTGCAGCCTGATTTTGCAAAACTGAGCAACTGGGCAGCTCTGTCCAGCCAGGGTGCTGGGACTCATCCAGTTCAGTGACAGCACACGGGAGGAGGATGTGAAGACCCCCTGCTGGAAGGAGGGCCTGGTGGGGAGGCCCTGGGGTTCACAGATCCTGCAGTGGTGCAGGAAAGAAAATGCAAAGAAAAACCTTGCAGAGAGGGAGACTCAAGGGTCTGGGAAGGAAATGTGGGGGAAGTCTGGAGAGGAAAGTCCTGGTTCTGCCTGGGCAGAGCGGCTGGTGTCTCCGTCCCATTGGAATTTCCTCTGCAGAGGGAATCTGACTAGGGAGAAGTTTGTAATGGCTAAATTTTTGCCAGACTGGGCCTCGGGTACCCAGAGGTTTGATGAAACATTTTTTTGCATCCGTTGTTTCTGTGAGGGTTTAATATTTACTTGAATCGATCTATTTATCTATCTATCTATACTGAGGAAACATGGTTTAAAAAACTGGGTCAGCTTCAGGTGTACAGATTCACATCTTGACATCTGTGTATACACATAATGTCCACCACCAAAGATCTCATTTCTACCCACCACCACTCAATCATCCCTCTCCCTGTTTCACACACACCACTCCTGCTCCCATCTGGAATAACCATTCTGTTGTCAGATTCCAGCTTTTGGTCTTGCCTTGATTCGATCACTTATTTGCTTGATAATTTATCTTTCATGTATGAGTGAATGATGTGGCATCGTCTTTCCTCCACCTGACTTATTTTACTTTGCAAAACACCACCCCACCTGAGTTCCATCCATGTTGTTGCAAATGCAAGGTTTCATTTCTTTCTGAGTAGCATTCCTTATGCACATATATAACCTCTCCCCATTCCCTCATCGACGGACACTTAGGTTGTTTCCATTTCTTGGCTACTGTCAATAGTGCTGCAATGGACACAGGAGTGGGCTAGTGCTGCTGACACAAACATGTCAGTTTGTGTTTTCCTACAAAAGGAATTGAGGGATCATATAGGAGTGCTATTTTTAGCTCTTTTGAGGAACTCTACGCTATTTTCCATAGTGGTTTCACTAATTTACATTACCATCAGCAACGCATTCTCTACTTCTGCAACAACACTTACCATTTTCTCATCTTTTTGAAAATGGCCACTCTGACAGGAATGAGGTCTGAAGTGAAATCTCACTGTGGTCTTGATTTGCATTCTCTAGTGATAAGTGATGAAGAATATTTTCTCATATATGTCTTCTTTGCTGAAAAATCTGATTAGATCCTATGACCACTTCTTAATTGGATTGCTTATTGTTGAGGTGTGTGACTTGTTTATAAATTTTGAATATAAACCCCTGGTCTGATGTTTGACTTACAAATCTCTTTCTTCTAGAGTTTAACATTTATGTGTACAGGCTACATCTCCCTTCTTAGTATGGGTAGGCCTTGTCTAATCACATGAAGGCTTAAATAGAGCAACAAAATGAACTGCCCTTTGGTAAGAGGGAATTCTTCCTGCTTATTGCTTTGAGGCAAAGACTGGGCTTCTCCTGCCTGCAGAGTGAAGAGGAAACATTGGCTTTCTAGGCCTTGCGCTTGTAGGCCTTTGGGCTGGAACTTCCACCACTGGGTCTCCAGCTTGCCAATGACAGATATTAGCACGTCCCAAACTCCACAATTAGCACAGACAATAAATTACTCTGTGTCAGTGCATGTGTTTTGCTGTGGTTCTGTTTCTTTGGATAACCCTGACTAATGCAGTGTCCTGAGGAATCCGTGTGACTATCTGAAGTCCATCTTCATGAGGAGGGAGGACTTTCGCCCATATGACATTTTCATCAGGGCAGACACTGAAATTGCCTCCAGTGGCCCCTAGGGGCCTTCCTTTTTGCTTCAGGCACATGCTGTCTCTATAACAATGTGAGTGTGTGTGAGAGTGTGTGTGCAGCCTCTGCACACTGCATGACCAATGGCTCACCCCTTGCCATCCTCAGCCTTCAAATGGCATAGGCCCAGCCACACTGGCACATGGACGATGCTCCAGATTGACTTTTTCATTAATTGGGACTGAGTTGGAGTCAAAACACGAGCCCGCGACACTGAGTCAGCCTGACTGGGGGTCCCAAAGGTGCCTCACTCCAAGTCTTCCTCTCCCCAGTACATAGGCAAAGGTTGCATCGTCTGCCTTTGTTCTAAGTTCCAATAGTGGAGTCCTAACCCAATTACACCTGCAAACCCCTTTGTATAAGGAACCTGCCCTGTAAACCATAGTGCATCACAAAGGCAACCCTGTAAAATGCTAGCTGAGCTCTTGCCATTAGCAGGGTGGTGTGTTCATGGGGAAGGGGTGGGGGGAAGTAGATGAGGACTTGCTTAGCCAGGGAGTGGCAAAGAGGAAGAAGGGGGGCATGAAGGACCTGCACACTCACCAGGGGAAGGCCCTCCAGCCACCTCGAGGTAGGCAATAGAAACCCTTTGCCTTTTTCAGAAGCTGCTGCTAAACTTGTGCTGTTAACCCTTGATGCGCCATATCTCATTCTTGTGCCACTGCCTTGGACACTATTAGCCTCAAACAGCCTCAGGGGTCTCAACCTACAAGGTCTGCACTTCCTCACAAAGTCAACCTGACTGCCCCAGGGTCTCCACGCAGGTCCTGCGGGGTGGAGTCGGAAGAGGCGGCTCCAGCAGGACAAGCCTCCTCTGAGACTGGTATCTAACACATTGTGATGCTTCCAGACATTTACATCTTGAAGAAACCAAGCGGCCACACTAGGTCTCTGATGCCCCCATTCAGGTCAAACTGACCTAGGGGTGAGTGACAGGATGGCAGCCCTCTGCTGTGGGTGTAGCTGGCAAGTGGCTGCTGGTCCTGGCCTGAGTCTGGAATACCACATTCACCCTGCTCCCTTACTTCTAGAACTCCTTGTTCAGAGTCTTGGGCTATCCTTTTCACAATAGGAGCAGGTATCCACAGGAAACCAGCAAAGGACACCTACCAGACCTGCCCCTCCAAAGGCTCTACCCTGGCATCCAGGCCAGGGATGTAATAAGTTGTTTTTTATTTTTTGTGCTGCATGTGCTGATTGGAGCCTGAGATACAAGAGGGAGAGTCAGGGGGATGCAGACACACCTGGAGGGTTTGGACCCTCCCCAGTGGGAGAAAGTGGATCTGCAGAGACTGAGAACACAGAGCCTTCTGCTTTGATCTTTCTTCATATGTTCTCTCTTCATGGAAGCCTGCCTCTTACTCTCATCATGTGTCCACCTTCAGTGAATTACTTAGCAAAATCAGTTGCAAGGTGGACCCCAATGATAGCTGGGACATACATTTGCCATCGTTAATCTGTTGCTTCTAGAAATCCTCAAACTCTGTCCCCAGGAGCCATACAGCTATGGACTTAAAAACCTAAAAGGAGCTGAAGATCATCTGACCAGGCGTTGTCATGCTGAACTGGCCTTTCCCTTTTTGACCTCCAGGATAAATGCAGCTCAGGTCACGGGGGGGACAGGGCAGAGGATAACTTTCACAGTATGACACTGAGTGGAAGCATGCTTTCTGAAAAGTCCCGCAAAGAAATCAGGAAGCCTCTGGCCTAGACAGAGATCCCCCTCCAGATATCAGCCCACAGGACGGGCTTGTGCAGAGCTGCAGCTAGGACGAGGAACCAGGCCCACCTCAGACTCTTCTGGGCCGCTGTGAGTCTGCCTCCAAGGTCTCTTCCAAATGTGCATGCCAGACCTAGCTTCATGTAGTGGGGAGCTCTTCCAGGCTTCCTCTTCCCTGCTCAGTCACGGGTCTCCTGGACTACCAGTAGCTAATGGTTTTTTAGCAACTTTAACTCTTCCCTCCCATCCTACATAATTTGCCTCGTCCAAGTAATACTACCATTACATGGTGTGCTTTGATATGTTCATGTGGTAAGTAGCTGATCCTCATGGATGTAATATTAATTTTTTACCTTAGTAAAATATACCAAACACAACATTTGCTACATTAACCATTTTTAAGTATGTAATTGAAGGTCCATGATTTCTAGTGATTTTTAAAAACTGATGTGAAGGAGGAATTAGGGAGGTCAGGGAAATTCACTTCTGCTCATGGAGTTGTTAAGGGGCTAGACAGAGGCTTGAACTCAGGTCACCTGACCCCACAGTTGTACTTGTTACAGTGGCGATAGCAACCAGAGGAAGAACCTCAATAATGAACACTTATGGAACCTTCACTGTAGGCCAGGCATTGTTCTGAGTACTTTAAACATAACATGTATATATAATCTCCATTATATTAATATATACACTCTCACATATTTTATATTATGGACTATATATGTATAATATATAATATACAATATATATCAAATATGTATAAAATCTCACATATTATGTTATAAATTATAATAATATAACTATGAATAAAATGTTATATACATAATATATGTACTATATACATATGGTATATAATATGCAAAACTTCATATGTCTTTGTGTATAGATCAAGCCTATTTAATCCTTAGATCAACCCTACGAGGGATGTACTATTTTAATCCTCATTTTTTCAGGAACAGGCCAAAAGAGTTGCACTGCCCAGAGCCATCAGCCAGTTAGAGAGAGAGCTGGGCCCTAGCCAGACTGGCCCAGGGCCAGGGCCAGAGCCCCAGCCAACCTCCCTCTGTTACGGGCTAAGGAGTGGGGAAGGCTGGGGGCCTTTTCTGAGACGCTGTGGGCACCCACCCCGACTCGGGGGGCAGGAGCCTGGTTGCTTCCCCCGGGTGTGTATGTGGCTCGTCCTCCCCAGCCACCGGCAGCATGGGCCAGCCTGGGCCTTGGACTGTGCTGGGGCAGAAGGATAAATGGACCAGATGACCATCCAGAGGTCCTGGTGGCCCCCATGGCCACAGGCCCTTGGGCAGCCAGTGTGTCTGGCAGGGCAGCCAGCAGCTTAAGGAGAACGCAGCCCCTGAGAACTAAGCCCTGTACCCCATGATCAGAGCTGAGACGCCTCCTCAGAGACGGTCCCATGAGCAGACCGGAGCCAGCAAACCCTGGCAGGCAGAGTGTGTGTGGGCAGCCTGGGAGGAGTGGGGGACTGCCAACTGTCCCCAGGTGTTTTCTAGCTTCTAGTGTTCTCGAGTTTCCCACAACCCCTGAGAAAGGAAGAAGGCAGAGAGCGAGCCCTGGCCTGTGTGGTATGATCTCCCCACAGCACCCACCCAGCTCCGGAGCAGCAGGCTCAGCACAAGCCTCTCTGTGAGACCACTGTGGCCAGTGGTGAGCCGTGCACCTGGGGTGGGGTGGGGGTGCGTCTCTGGCTGGCTTAGGGAGGGCCTGCCTCTCTGGTAGGCTCATGTCTGTTACCTTTCAGCTGCACCAAGACATGAGATTTCTGGTTTTATATATTTAGTTTCTGGTTCTGGCTCCTGGCCTGCATCTCTATCACAAGAAGGGCTCAAGCACCAGGCTTCTGGAGACATGTGTCTGGCAGCACTCAGAAAAATAGCATGATGGCCTGGATGCTGGCTACTCCTGCTCATCGCTGTACCCCGGCTGACACAGGGGAACTGTCACCCCGCATTGCCTTTCCCCAAATACAATGCTTTGATCATTTAGTAGGGTTGTGCTGCTTTTACAAAAGCCTGTTTTTAATTGGTCCTTCTAAGAGTACTGTATTTAGAAGACATTTTTCTTTGTTCTCTGTAACATATGGCATATGTTCCTTGTAACACAAAAGGCAGCAAGTCCACCTGTCTTCTCTGCTGCTCAAACCATCCCCTGGTTCATATCCACCAGAGTCATGGCCTTGAACATGCCTCTCATGCCACACAGCTGACATGGAAGGAGAAGACCGGGATGGCAGAACTGAGAGGGGCCCTTCTCTGCTTCCCCCGATGCCAGGCCCCAGTCACACAATGGAACAAAGGGCCTGAAGGATCTCACCTACGGCTACACAGGGGCTGACTGTTCTCTGTGACCATGACCAAACAGTGGGTGCCTGCATCCCAGCTTACAGATGTTGAGAGACCAGGGCCCAACAGTGGACACCTTCCTGAGCCACCATTTTCCCAGCAGGGCTCACATGTTGACATGGATGGGCATGTGGCACAGAGGAGTACAGGTGCGCACAGGTCTGCTGGCCCAGAGCCCAGCTCAGGCCCAAATGGCCTGTACACCATGGGGGACCTTACTTTTGCCTCTGGGTCTCCCTTTCCACACCTATAAAAAGAGCTAATCGTGCCAATCTGATACATGTTATTTCTGCCAACTCCACAGTCCCTCATAGCCCAGAAGAGCTGACCAAACCCTTTAGAGGTTTGGGCCCAAGGAGATGACCCCTCCCTTTACCTCTTCTTTAGGAGTCTTTCCCTCTTCTCCTTCAGGTGAGCCTACATCTCATCTACAATGTCAGACCTGGACAGACCATCTTGAGACAGAACTTCCACATGGGTGGAGAGAAGAAGTTCTGGATTCTGGTCCTCTCTCTTTCTCATCCTTTGTCTGTGTGACTGTGTGCACACATGTATGAGTATGTGCATGGGTGATGTGTACATGTAGGTGTGTGGCATTGAGACAACCTGGTTTGATTCCTCGTTTGGAGTCAGTTCCAGAAGACTTAGGCTTGCTGTTGGCCCCCTTGGGCTTGCTGCTGTGAGTGCCCACGTGGCCGTTAGCTGAAGCCCAGTCAGCCTCTCTCCACTGAAATCTAGGATGTCAGCTTTTCTGGGCTATGAGGGACTGTGGAGTTGGCAGAAATAACATGTATCAGATTGGCACGATTAGCTCTTTTTATAGGTGTGCAAAGGGAGACCCAGAGGCAAAAGTAAGGTCCCCCATGGTGTACAGGCCATTTGGGCCTGAGCTGGGCTTCGGGCCAGCAGACCTGTGCGCATCTGTACTCCTCTGTGCCACATGCCCATCCATGTCAACATGTGAGCCCTGCTGGGAAAATGGTGGCTCAGGAAGGTGTCCACTGTTGGGCCCTGGTCTCTCAACATCTGTAAGCTGGGATGCAGGCACCCACTGTTTGGTCATGGTCACAGAGAACAGTCAGCCCCTGTGTAGCCGTAGGTGAGATCCTTCAGGCCCCTTTGACCAGAGCTAGCAGTTTCACCCAAATCACAACATTCAGATGCAGCCCCAGGGACCCTGTGATTGTAAAGGCCCTGTCACACATGAGAGGGTGGCTAAGCGCCCCTATAACCTTTTAGATCTTGGTTAGGAGCTGAACCAAAGGAGAAGTGGGGGCTTGGGGCCAGGAGATGCCGGCATCTGGTATGGGGGAGCTCCCTTTGTGACCCCCCATCCAAGCCACACAGATGTCCTTTATAGCATCAGATTCACAGCCTGCCTCTCCCTTCTTTGAGTGGTTCCACTCCAGCATCTTAAAATCAATGAACTTGATGAAGGGGTCTTTGTTAAATGCCTCTTTCACTTTTAATCTGATAAACTCTGTCCATGAAAGCCATTCCTTGCTGAGTAGCAGAGGCAGCAGCACAAATAAAAACACACATACACATGTGTACATACACACATGATCATCAATATGTTGTTGAGGCACAATTCATGCCAACGAAGGAAATTTACATGCACTTGTTAGAGAGAAAACCAGGTCATTGGCCCAGTTCCCATCACTGTGGTTGACACTCCATTATTAGCTCTGTGGAGGAATCACAGGATGCATTTTACTCCATCCAGAAATTGTCATAGAGGTCATTGGTGCCAGCTACATCGATTTCTTTCTTGTAGACTCTACAGAACAGGAGAGAATACATCAACCTTTCTTCAGCCCAGGACTGCAATGTGGAAACTGCCTACCCAGCTGGAAAGGGGACAAGGGCATGATCAGCAGCCAAGACAATCTCTCCAAGAAAAAAATAGTAACCCTCTTTACTTTTCCCCCAAACTGACAAATTTGACTTGTCAGATGCAAGTTCAACTTGTGGACAATCCACTCACAACTGATAATCTCCATAGTAACTGCTGTGTCACGTGACAACACAGGAGCAGCAGAGACCAGGCCTCGCAGCTTTCTGTATCGCCTTTCTTCTGCAGGTCTCATGAAGTCAGTCTAATTAGTAGGAGCAGAGCTGAGACCAGGATTCTAGGCATTGGCAGACAGACGCTTTTAAAATGAGCCAATATATTTGGGCACCTTCTCTTCCCTTTCTTGAGGCCCTGTGCAGGAAGGGGGGATGGGGGGTTCTCCAAGTAGGTATCTCCCTCTCCCTCCTTCTTAATTTGTCAAGCTCCGAGCAGCACTTCTGAATTCAGTTCTGTATAGAGAGTTGTGTCTGCAGAAAACTATAATTCTTCTCTTAAAGCTTTCAAAATATCAGAAACCAGTGAGACAGGGAGCCAGGAATACATTTCAGAAATTCCCTAACCCACTTTTTAATTAGTAATATAAATTTGCACTGCTTTAATTTCCAACTGCTTTTCCCTGAAAATTATAGGTATAACATACGTAAAGCTCCCCGTCCATGATATTTGTTCTTCTCCTAGAAGATCTCCCCTCCCTAAGGCAGATCTCTTTGAAGCAGCTTTAATGTAGGTCTGTGTCTTGATGAGGGTTGAAAGTTCACTCACTTTCATACATCCAAAGAATGAGGTGCCGCTTGCCAGATAAAAATATCAGGTGAGGGGAGGAGGTGACGAGGCTGGCTGCCCTCGTGGGCCTTGCTGGGTCTTGCTCAGTGGCCCCCGGCGCCAAGGTCCTTTCCCAGGACACAGCCACCCACTCCATCGTTGCCACCGGCCACCCAGCTTCGGAAACCGGTGCCCGGGCCACTCAGGCGGCCCTATGTGTCCCCGGCTCTGGCATTTTGTTTTGTTTCCCATGGGACAATTGTCCCTTTGTCTGCAGGTTAATGAAGTTTTTGGTCAAAATGCAAAGATTTCAAAGATCTCGTGGCCTCTTGGCCCTTTGTCTGGGACAAACTGGTCCATCCATGCCCTGGAACTGCCTCCTCTTCTACTAAGTCTGCTGGAGTTGCTGCTTGCCTGGGTGTGTTTTAATCAACCACATGAGCTATTGTTGTCTGCCTGGAGGGACCCCAACTGTCAACCAAACTCTGTGTGTGAGAGCTATGGAAGTAGACAAAAATCACCCAGATGAGAACAAGCAAAGATTATTTATGAGGAACTTACAGAGCAGGGAGTCAGCCACAATCACGTGTGTGCTGGCAGAGGCTGGGGCAGGCAGGGGTGCAGAGAGGTTCACAGCGGAAAAGAAAGGAGACTCCAGGTGTGCCTCTTTGGGGCCTGTGGAGCCCAGGAGCATGCACCCTCTGTGACTGGTGTGGTGGGCCCACTTGGTGTTCATTTACGGTTCCTATGTTGAAAGGGAGGACAAAACTGAGAGAACTTGTCCGTTATTAATCCTGGCCAGTTGCTCTCACGCTTTTGCTGTTTGGTTTGCTGGGCTGTGTGCTGCAGATCCTGGGTCTGAGTTCTGGCTGATTTGTGGCCTGGCCATTCTCCATGTGTATATTCAGCCACTCCAAGTATGTACTGTCTTCTTCCAGAAACTGCTAGAAATAAAAGAGTCGAACAGGTAGGGGTGAGGAGAAAGTCATTTTTGTATACTAGCCACAGTGGGAAATTCAGTTATGCTTTTTCAGAAAGCTGGGTTTGAGGAGTCCTTCGTTAACAGATCCCTTGGTGAGCAGGAGACTCCTCGAGTCTCATTCAGCTTTCTTAGGCCCTGTTGGGAATTAGAGGCCAACTGTGGGTACCAGGCAGGTGAAAATGGAGACCATAAAGTAGGTCAAGTTCACCTCCAAGTGTGTTCATCCCCAGCGTCTTTCCTCCTTGCTCTTTTCCAGCCCAGGGAGCAGCTTCTACCCACAGACCCACCTTCACTCTTCCCCTCCACAGGTCCTGCTCTTGTCTTCAGACTTCCTGTTCTTATCAAGAGAAGAATTATTGAGAAGGCAGTCAAAGTTGCTCTGTTTAACCAGGAGACAAACTCAAAGATAAGAACTATGGAATGTCAGCTATCTTGCGGCAGGTGGAAGGTCTAAAATGCCGAGGTCCTGATGGCAGCCAACTCCACCCACGCATCAGGCAGGCGACAGCACTTCCAGACATACTCCTTGTTTAGACAAGGAGTTTCTGCCCCCAGCAACATGCCTTCAAGCAGCAAAATGAGTCTAGGTCTTTCCAAAGGTCACAGAGGAGGCTTGGGGGGCCACATTCAGTCTGGAGATGTGTTTTGCTTGGCACATACGCATTTCAAGTTTTTTAATTACTTGTCAAGATTTGAAAATCAGGACTTGCTTGTTACATGAAAAAAAAATGTGTATTTACCATTTTGTCTTGGAAATTGGGTGATCTACCCATACTGGACCATTTCTTTTCTAAGGATGCCCAGCAGACTTGCACACTAATAAAGGAAACATGGTTTCTTTGTTTGGGATTAAATGTTTGTGTCCCTCAAGATTCATATGTTAAAAGCGGCAGTGTTACTAGAAGGTAGGGCCTTGAGAAGTGATAATGTCATGAAACAGAGAGCTCATAATTGGGATTAGCGCCTTTCTAAAAGAAACTGCGGGGAACTCCCTCAACCTCTTTCCAACATGTAAGGACCCAATGAGAAAAGACCATAATCCACAACCCAGAAGAGAACTATCATAGAACCTGGCTAGACTACATCCCGTTCTTTGACCTCTAGCTTCCAAAATTGTGAAAAATAAATTTCTGTGCTTCAAAAGCACCCTGTCTGTAGGGTGGTGGGTAGTTAAGAAAGGCACCAGTCTGAGAGCCAGCTCTGTGAGCTTTTCGTTCAGTCTCACTATCCTTATCTGTCAAATAGAATAGAACTCTCTGCTCTCAAATTTGCAAGGCTCCACTGCACATGTGTAAAATGTGATTATACAGAACATGGCTGGGCCTCCCTGGTGGCACAGGGGTTAACGTCTCAGCTCTATCAAGCTATCACCAGCCACTGCAACTCCAGTTGGAGATGATTCCCTGGCCTACCAGGGAGCTGACCAACATGGCACAGCAGGCCTCTCCTGTCTCCCTGCTGCTCCCCTCAGCAGTGTATTTCTGTGGATCTGCCTGTTTTGCTCCCTACTCTGTCTCTGGCAAATCCTCTCACCTCCTGTACCTTTGGCCTAGACCCCAGCTCTTGTATGCCTAAATAAATAATAAATCTTAAAAAATAAAAAAGACTAGGTCTGTCTGTCGACTATATCCATTAGGATGGAGTGCTAATGCTAGGTAAGAAATACAGCCGTAACTTGAGTCCTCTGCCCAGGGTTATCTGTTGGCCATGCTACACGCCTGTCTTGGATGTGTACAGCTCTATTCCCTGTTACCCTCACTTGGGAAATGGATGATGGAAACTCCCCAACCCTGGAGTGCCCTCAGTCTCTGTGAAGGGGAAGGGGACATGATGTGTCAAACCCTGTTCTCTTCCCCTAGGGAAAAATTCTCATTCCTTTGACCACAGTAAATAACAAATCACATGTACATTCAAGGAATGACTCCAAGACTTACTATTCTAAGGACACACCACCCTGTGGTTTCCCAGTTCTGATACACTGCCCCACTGTCCACTTCATGGAGAGCTCTGTCAAAAGAGAGACAAAACACTTCCTTTTTCAAGTTTTAGGCGTGAGAGTGAATAATGGCACAACTCAGTGAAATACCCCAAAGACAAGATGCCTCCTTTGCTTCTACATTTAAAGCCATCTTCTTCATACCCAATCAAGACTCCTTGGGTTTTTCAATTGGGTGAGCAACTGGACACGTTCAGGTCAGCACCAGGCCCACGTTACCAGCCTGGCTCTGAATCCAGCGGCATGCCAGGCTTGCCAGGGCTCTACTCAACTGAGGACTCCCTTTCAGTTAAGAATAATTCTCACAGCAATGTCAGATTTTTAAATATATCTAGAAGATTTTTTTTAAAGATTAATTTATTTATGCGTACAGAACTGGGGTACAGACCAGAGGTGCAGGGGCGGTGAGAGGATTCACCAAAGACAGAGTGGGAAGCTGAACAGGCAGATCAAAGAAGTACACTGCTGAGGAGAGCAGTGGGCGGGTCAGGAGAGGTCTGCCACGCCATGTGGGTCACCTCAGGGCTGGGGGGTGGGGGGGAGAAGGGGATATAACTCATGCTGAAGTGGCTTTAGCTTCTTAGTGCCATGCTTTAACCCACTGGCCACCAGGGAGGGCCCCACTAGAAAGTTTTATTGACTGCCTCTTCTGAGGCCCAGCCCCCCACCAACCCCCCTACCACCAGAGTTTGCCTCTTTTCATTGGAGGATGATTAGGTATTTGAGGTATGGGGAGAACTAACTATGGGAAAATGTAGCCTTCACCATAGGCCTCAGTCTCCTGCCCAGCAAGTGCTGACTCTCCACTGCTGTGAAACACCAGAAAGCGGGGATGGACTTGGAAGGTCTCCCTGATCCTCCTCCCTTAGATGCAGCATAGCGCCAGCCCAAAGAGCCACAGAGCCAGAGAAGAAGGTTACACTCTAAGACAAAACTCTCGACCCCTTGTGTCCAATGGCTACCAGGACATTCTCTGACAAAAAGGAAAGCGGAAAATAATCTTGAAAATGATTTTGGAAATGCTTTCCCAGGTAGCAAAGAGACCCTGCATTGTTGTCTTTGATGAGTGTCCATCCTGCCTGGGGCTCTGTTCCCAGAGGTTTCTGTGATTTCTTTACCTGATCTCACAAGAGCCCTATTAGGTAGCTGCCATTATTATTTCATTTTTACAGACAAAGATTATTCTTAGCTCAGAGTCAACTGAATCTTACAAAACATCCCAAGCATTGCATAGAATCTAAAAATGCCTCACTGTCGGCTGTAAATGCAGTAAGACAAAGGTACCCTCTCTACCCGCACCAGCCCCTGCTTTCCCCAGGGCTCAGAACCACCTCCCTTTTTCTCCTGGGAGGAGCTGGTATCCAGCTACTCCTTCCCTCCCCCCTAAAATATGAGAATCAAAGCAAGCAGCCAAGCTTTGAGCCACTAAACTGCGGCCTCCTGTTATAATATTATATTATAAACCAAATTTGAAAGACCACCCACTGCTTTCTTTATTGGATCCTTCCAATAAACTGGTCATGCTAGTAACACAATTCCCTAAGGAAATAGAAAATGACTATTCTAAAATAAATCTTGAGGACACACCCAGCCACAAAGTATGAGGCGTTTTATACAACCTCAACCAACACTTTCTCTCCAGCCAGTCTACACTCAGGGTTTAAAATCAGGACTCTGTCACCAGAGGCAGGGGCTTGGGGGTCCTGAGAGAGGGATGAGATGCAGAATGGCAGAAGGAGACAAAAAGGGTAAAGAATGAAAGGGAGCTGGTTTTAGGCAGCTCGCAGAAGGCAGGACAGGGCTCAGGCCTCCAGCAAGAGTTGGGGCCAGTGGGCGGGGCTCCGAGCCACAGTGGGAGGGGCTCATTTGCACAACCCTTAACTTCCCTTAGGAAGTGCACGCACTTCTGTGAACCTCAAAACTGCATTGAGTCCTGAGAAAAATTCTTAACCACCCAACCCTGTGCACAATTCCTAAAGACGGTTTTAGAAATAGGGTCACATAAAATACTAGGAGAATAACCTGCTTCATTTGCCTACTTCAAGTTACCCCTCCATGCTTGAGTTGCGGGAAGTTAATCCTGCCAGGAAATAGCCTTAGGTCAGTCAACGCCTGGAGGGGACAGGGGAGGAAGAACGTTTATCTTAACATTCCTAGAGTTCATTTGAAGAGAATACTTCTAACTTTAGTCTTCTTGCTCAGTGTGACCCTTGTAGTCTGAGATAACTTGGTGAACCCTACTCTGCAGGTGAGGTGGCTGACAGAGACCCACCTTCCCAGAGTTGAATTCCCCACCAGCCTCTGCATCCCCTGGGCCATAAGCTGCGCAGCCCTTTCAGATTTACTCCTCATCTGGATGCAATTTCTTTGATTAGTGTGGTGGGAGAAAAGGGTGGAGGGGGGAAGCAAACGTGTTACCCCAAAAAGGAGAAATTTAAATGAAAGAGGAGAAACTGCGTGAAAGGAAGTTGCTATGGAAGGTGGTGGGAAGTCCCTGCCACTGAGGTGGGGGAAGAGCGGAGCTGGTTCAGGGAGGGGGCCTAGTGGGCTAGCTGTGGAATGAGACCCTTGCTGACACTTGCTTAGCAAGAGAAACCTACACAGTCCCAGCGGACTTCCAGAAGATTCCTCCCGCACCTCTAGGCACAGAGCCTGCCTCCCTTCCACCCTACCCTCATCTATTTGGCAAGACTCTTCTGTCATCAGCTGCTCTGTTTCTTGGGTCCCGTTTGGCAATGGAAACTGTAAGTGAACCCAGCAGTCATCCAGGATTCTAGGAATTACTCTTTTCCAGTTTCCTGAACTGGTTTTCAAAATCACCTCAGAAGCGCCTTTAAAAATTGAATTCCACACGGGATTACAATTGAGATGGAAAAAAAAATGTACAAAATGATGTAAACATAAACTTTTGTAAAATTAAAAAAAAAAACTGAATTCCACACAACCAGTTCTGCTGAACATCAACTCCAAGACTAATGGTCCCAGGCAGAAGCAATTTTGATGCGTTTTGACAATTTTAATAGACCACATATCATATTGTGTAAGGTTTTGGGGATTGGAGGTCACCACTCCACATTATCCTGAGCCAGGGCCCAAGATAATGAACACGCAGATCCATGCTCAGCATTTTGAACTGTGGGCTCTTCCCTCAGCCCTGGCTATGGTGCCTCTGGGCCCACATACTTACCAAAGACAAAAGGTTCCTGGACTCTGTTTTCGAAAGCCATAAAACTCTAAGAGACATTCAATCAGTGATCTGAATATAAGATTTAATCTTAATCCAGTTGTAAAACTTTCAAAAATTGTTATAAAAGTTTTAAACCTTAACGACTCAACTTCTATTTTAAAGAGTAAAGTAGATTTGATAGGCCCTCCCTGGTGGCGCAGCGGGTTAAAGCACAGCACTAAGAAGCTTAAGCCACTTCCGCATGAGCTCGATCCCTGCCTGCCCCAGAGGTGACCACAAGGCGCTGCAGACCTCTCCTGACCCGCCAGCTGCTCCCCTCAGCAGTGTACTTCGTCGATCTGCCAGTTCTGCTCCCCGCTCTGTCTCTGGTGAATCCTCTCACCCTCCGCATCTCTGGCCTATACCCCAGTTCTGTGTGAATAAAAAAATAAATCTTTAAAAAAAAAAGTAGATTTGATCAATTTAATGATCTATGAGACCACTACATATGGAGGCTCTTGAGGAGTGGAAGGACCCCGAGGAAGGAGCAGCATGGCCTGGTTCTCAAAGTTTCCCCAACAAGTCAGCTTTCCATTGGCAGATTTTTTTTCCATGTAACCTTGTGGGATTTTCTAAAAACAGGAATGTAGATGGCTCCTCTCCATTTTGCAGATAAGAAAACTGAAGCCCAGAGAGGCAAAAGCGCTCACTAAAGGTGCCAAGCGTCAGGAACAGAGCAGAGATGTTCCTTCTTGTCACCCTTGTCTTTTGACCGCATGTACTGTTCCTTTTGTCACATTTTGCCTTTGGGGAACAGCCATCCTGCTGGAATGTTTACATGAAAAAAAAAAAATGTAATGCCATATGTGATTTCAGGGGGCAGGTCTCTGCATTCAAGGATGAAATGACCCATTCATTTAAACCTAACAGAAGAGAGTTGGTTTTTTTTTTTAAAGATTTATTTATTTATGCATTCAGAACTGGGGTACAGGCCAAGGGTGCAGGCCAGAGGGGGCAGGGGCAGTGAGAGGATTCACCAGAGACAGAGTGGGGAGCAGAACAGGCGGACTGACGAAGTACACTGCTGAGGGGAGCAGTGGGCGGGTCAGGAGAGGTCTGCCGCGCCATGTGGGTCACCTACGGGGTGGGGAACTCATACTGAAGTGGCTTTAGCTTCTTAGTGCTGTGCTGTAACCCACTGGGCCACCAGGGAGGGCCCCACAGAAGAGAGTTTTTCTCCCCCTTCCATGTCTAGAGCTCTGTAGTACCTTAAAATCACCATTTTGTGTTTCTAGATCTACAGTTAATTCTTCATGCCTGGTAAGCGGATTTTCCTTTTTAGGTTCATTTCCAAAATAACTGGAACTCTTTGCTTTTTGTGGCAGGTCAGATTTTAAAAATCCTTGAGGGAAAAACGGAGGATTGGCCAGAAAAGGTATTAAAAGTAGGAGAGGATGGGCCCTCCCTGGTGGTGCTACAGGTTAAAGCAACAGCACTATGAAGCTGTCCAGCCCAATCCCTGGGCAGGGGTGTGACCCAGGTGATGCACAGACCTCTCTTGATCACCCATTGTTCCCCTCAGCAATCTGCCTGTTCTACTCCCTACTCTGTCTCTGATGAATCCTCTCACCCCTGTAATACAGTTCTTGTATCCATAAATAAAATAAATCTTTTTTTTTTGAAAGATTTATTTATTTGTGCATACAGAACTGGGGTATAGGCCAGAGGCTTAGGGGCGGTGAGAGGATTCACCAGAGACAGAGAGGGGAGCAGAACAGGCAGATCGACAAAGTACACTGCTGGGGGGAGCAACGGGAGGGTCAGGAGAGGTCTGCGGCACCATGTGGTCGCCTCCTGGGCAGGCGAGATTCGAACTCATGGGGAAGCAGCTTTAGATTCTCAGAGCTGTGCTTTAACCCGCTGCGCCACCAGGGAGGGCCCCAAATAAATCTTTAAAAAAAAAAAAAAATAGGAAAGGACGTGCAGTTGACCTCTCTAAGTGTGGGCATGTGTACCCCAAACCATGAGAGCTGGTCCCCCTCCATAACTGTGTGTTCCACATCTATGAAAGTTGAAATATGGTTGCACCGGGGTCACATGGCCTGTGGTGCCCCATGGGAATTAAAGGTAAAGTTTCCAAGGGACCCGGGCCAGGTGGAATGGTGAGCTCTCACAGTCTAAAAGCCATGTTTTTAAAGTCATGGTTGAGGCAGGTTTGTTTTTTGCTGTGTATTTCCACTGCAGAAAGGGACGTAACTTCTTCTCTGGTGACTGTTTCTCTTTGAGAAGCCTGGCCAATGAAAGGTCGTGTAAAAAGCAGTCACTCTCAGAAATGCCAGCAAAGCAGGGCAGACAAATGCCCTAGTTTTCCAGGAGCAGACTGTGTAAACCATAGGAGGGTACTTCTGATGTTAATCTTTGGCAGAATTCTCCAATGAGTTAGCAAATAGTGAGTGGAGATAAAGTAAAACTTTGTTCAAAGATCAACCTCAGGACTGACTTAGGGAGGGGGCGGGGACCCAAAAGCAAGCAGCCACACTAAATTTTTCCAGGAATCAGGGAAGAAGTTCCTGTCTCCCTGCAGCCAAAAACAATCTCAAAATTCCCCTGTAAAGAGACCCTTGGGATTTGGGGTCAAGGTGGCCCTTCCCATCTCAGAGGGCAGGACCATTAACAAGCACGCTGGGGCAGCTGGCCACTTACTGAAGAAAGACTGAGGTGTTAAAAGAAAATATAGGGCAATATGCTCAGGGCCTTGGAGCAGGAGTGGGTAAAGCCTTAAGACACAAATCGCAAAGGCAAACAGAAATGAAGAGTGATGTCAGCCTACATCAAAGTGAATCTTCTGATTCAAAATCAGAAATCACAGAAACTGAGATGAGAGAAGCGAAGGACTGGGAGAAAATACTTGTAACAGAGTGTGTGTGTGTGTGTGCTTATGAATATGTGCGGTTATGTATACATACACGTGTCTACAGATAAACATCACCCGTTTATCTACAGAAATAGATGCAAACATAAACAAGTTCTAGACTATTGCCAGGCCCTATGAAGCACTGCTCTCAGTTAGTAAAAAACAGTACCCAGACCAGTAACCAGAAACGTGGGTAAAGGAGAGGATCCGCCCACTCATGGGAAAGGAAGCGCACGTGGAAAGTGGGGTGACCCAGGCATCCTGCTTTATCTCTAAGCTGCAGAGTATCTCTTTTGCGCACTTACAATTTATTCTTATCTAAATTGAATGAGTTAAAAAGAAAATGGCTTAAAGATTAAAACTGTCTTATGATTTATTCATTTACTGACATGTAGGGAGCAAAGTGGAGGTGGGGTCAGAGAGCCCCTGAGGTACAGAGGCATAGGGGTGATGTTCGCCAGCTTCTTAGGGTTCTGCTCACGATGCTGGGCAAACAGATTAACAGCAGATACAACAATTGGAGAAAAAGACCAAATTCTGGTTCACCTGGTGGAGAATTTATTGGTGGTAAATTCTAGAGTCAATGGCTAAGGGCTTCTGTCCTGAGTAGAGGAATGGGAGAGGCGTCTGGGTTCACAAGAGAGGAGAGGCTGACTTCACGGGAACTAATCCGCTGCTCTAGGTGTTTTGTGCTGCCTGAGATGGGTTTCTCTGGTTCTGAGGACTATTTCTGGAGATACCCCTAAGTCTGGTTAGCATTCATTCTTAAGGTAATGGTAACAGTATCTCTTGAGACTCACAAGGTTACCTTAGCCTCACATGCCAAAGTTACTGGAAAAAGCCTCTTCTGGACATTTCGAAAAAGCCCACGTGAACATTTTTGGGAAAGCTGATGCTGCACAGGGCAGCACAGCTGTGGCTACCGGGCTGAAGAGGGAGGCCTGGCCCAAGCCATGCTGTGGGACAGCCCACATGGGCCGGGCTGTGCCCCGGGCGCTGGGAAAGATGGACTCCAAGTACCATATGTGCACATATAACATACCCCTGAGCCTTTAAATGACTGAAAAGAATTTAACTCCCTATTCTAATACACAATTTTAAAGCCACCTATAAATAGTTGATGTTGACCTTGCAGTGTAGAAAGAATGAACCCAGTGACCTCAGAAGTTTTCAAAGCAGCGGCCATGCTTCGGCTCCCGGCTCCCCTCTTTGTCTTTGGTTTTCTTTCTGTTTCGAATGCACCGTTTACTCATTCTTTAGCACAGACTTGTGGCACCTCCCACCTCCCATGCATCAAACTCAAGGCTGGCTTCTAGGACTATCTGACTTCCTGGCACAACAAAGGGGAGCCCCCAATCAGGGATGGAGTACACTGAGGGGCTTTCTGAAGTGGGTGCCGAGCAGCTGCCAGAGACCTTACAGTCTGGGCCTCAGAGTTTAGCTGAACCCCAGCAAAAATCCTACTCTCAGGTGCCTGATTCAGAGGTATCTTCAAGGCTCGGGCTTCTCCAGAGGAAAATGAATATTCTTTGAACTCCCGCTCAGTGCTGTACCACACACTAGGACTTTTCACAGATGCTACTACTACATTTCAGTGAACATATTTCTTGAACCAATGTGGTGTTTCATTATTGAAAATCAAAATCATGGGCCCTCCCTGGTGGCGCAGCAGGTTAAAGCACAGCTGAAAGCCAAAGCCACTGGAGCATGAGTTCAATTCCCGCCCTGGAGGTAACCACATGGCGCGGCAGACCTCTCCTGACCCACCTGCTGCTCCCCTCAGCAGTGTACTTCATCGGTCAGCCTGTTCTGCTCCCCACTCTGTCTCTGTGAGTCCTCTCACCGCCCCTGCACCTCTGGCCTGTGCCCCAGTTCTGTATGCATAAATAATAAAAATAAATCTTTAAAAAAGAAAATCAAAATCATTACAGAAGGGAATCATCACGCCACTTATGTCGAGGACACGGAGTCTCTCGTACAGGCAAACAGCTGAGCCAGGGAACAGTGAGCCAGAACTAGGGATCAACTTGAGTGGATCTTAACAGCGCCCTCCTTTTTTCACTTACAGGAAGTCGGGGTCCCATCCTTGTCTATCAATAACACCGGGACTGGGGTACTAACACCTGGCTGGCACTGGTGTCTCTGCTGTTCTCTGGATCTCTGGGACCTGGGATGGGTCTGTAACAGAGCAGTTGATTGACCCTCTCCTCTGCATTTCTGCCTTCAATTCCATGCCACGAAGGGCATCACTTTAGTCTCCCTGGCTTCTCCAGCGGCCCTGCAGTCACCTAATTCAAATCTGCCCCCTCGGGCCCTGCACTCTCTGAGCTGCCTCACACTCTGGGGCTTCTCCCTCCTTTTTTCCTTTTTTGAGAGGAAAATATTAATAATATGAAACAATCAGTAGCTTCACATTTAAAATTCAGTAAGAAAAATTCCAAGAAATATACAAAGGATTATTGCATACAAAAATATACAAAGGTTTCTTATTTTAGCCTTCTTAACACTTTGCTTTTTCTATTGTTACCATTTTTTTTTAATTGAGGTAACACCAGGATCCCCTCAGGCATCACTGCCTCAGTGAACCCACTACCAAGCCACCCACAGTTCACCACCAGAGTCCATTGTGCTTCTTCTCCTCTTTGCTCTCACTCTTCCCTCAGCCTCTCTCTGGGATCCTGAGGCACCAGCTCCTTGATTCTCCTTTAGCCACAGTGGGCCTTTCTAGCAGAAGCTCTGATATAGCAGCACTGTCACCATTACGAACCCCTCACCCCTCACCAACCTGAAGCTTCCATGCCCCGTCCCTGCTCTCTTTCAGTCCATTACCTTGGCCACAGGCACCCTTGGAAACACTTTTACTTGTACTTTGCTATTTATACTGTTTTGTGTTCAATGAAGTTTAAGGGGTCTGAAGTGAAAAAGCCCAAGACAGCACAATGAGCACAAGGGAAGCTTCTCAGAGGAACTGGGCTACTGGAGCCTGACAGAAGCAGAAATTCAGACAAGCAAAAGGCAGAGGGGATGTGTTCTGACAGGGGGAGAGGGGATATCCCGCCCCTCCAAGGGCAGGGGAGATGCCTGGAGCCTTTGTTGGAGGCAAACTCCAGGCGGGACAGCAGTAAAACAAGTTTGGATGAGAACAGGCTGAACCAGGGGCCATCAGGCACTTCTGAGGCTTCTGGGCAGGACTTCCTTTCACGGAACTTTGCAATTGTTTTTTCTTCCATCTTTGGGGATAAAAACGGTGTGGTGATAAAGCTGCATCACATTCTCAAAGCATACCTAGCACCCTCCTTGTTCTGGCCTTCATTATCCCCTGGCCTATCTGTGAAAGTGTTCCCCTCTTGTTCCAGGGGCACCCAGGTTACCCAGTGCTGTTTCAGCCAAAGTTGGGGTGGCCGGGGGAGGTCGGGAGCCTCAAGGCTGCCTCTGCTGTGGGCACTGTACCCAGCTGAGCTCAGGACCTCTGTGCCATGGGGACCTGGTGGTTCAGGAGGGCAGGGAGGCCTGGGGGGCAGGGAGGCCTGGGGGGCAGGGAGGCCTGGGGGGCTGTGAGAACGTGCTACTCTATTGGCTCCCGATCTACCACTCTTACATCTGCTCAACAGTTCAGAACAAACAATAATAGCTGCTTACATTTGTGTTTCAAACCCAACTTGGATTTTATCCCATTTTCATGTTACCCAAGGGGATAAATTCCCCTAATCCTAAACCTGGGGGCTCAGAACTGAGATATCACCCTGCCTCATAACACAGGCACTTTTTATTTTGTTAACTGCTGTCTCCCTGCCTAATGTCTGGTTTTCTGTTTGGGAGTCTCCGGGGTGATGGTGCAGCCAGATAAAAGTAGTAATGAGAGAGGAGGGAGGGGTGAGGCAAGGAGGGAGGGGCCTGGAAAAGGCCAGGCGGAGAGTAAACAGACCTTGGCCAATCCAGTGGGTAGACTGCAGAGCACAGTAGGTCCGCAGAGTGGCTCGGGGCCCATGAATGCTCTCTATTCATGGGTCCCGGCTTTTGTTTGAGTCGAGGCTGCGAGCTAAAGAGCAGAGAACTGGCTGAACTGGTCTGGTGACTGTGGTGTCATGAGCACTTCCCCCAGGCTGGACTCAGGTGAATGAAGTCATCAATATTTTCTGGGCAGCCCTAATCTGTGATTAACTTTTATCTCCGCTCTGAAATAACAACCTCCTTTTCAGCCCGGTAACAATAAGGAAAACTGGCGACCAGGAGGGGGCTGTTCCATGAGGCAGCTCTAAACAGAGGCAGCCTTGACAGAGTTGTGGAGGACACCCCTGGAGAGAGGAGAGGGGTTTGTGTGTGTGTCTGTGGGTGTGTGTTGGGGGTGGTGCCTTGCTATTCCAAAATACCCAGATACCTGTCCTGAGTTCAAACCTGGTTTACTGAACCAGAAAGGCCCTTTCTGCTATCCTTTCTCCTCGGTTAAGACCTCACCAATGACAAGAACTTGCTAGAACTAGTGTATTTTGGAATTTTGCTTCACCCAGCCCTGTATGGAATCCCTCAGCTGCCCCCAAGAGAACCCTTCTATCCACCCTCGCCTCTCATTACCTCACCTTTGCAAGAGTCTTTTCTGCACGACATCAGGTGTCAAACTAGAGAAGTCAGTTATTTTCCTAAAAATTAGGGCCTGACATTCATGGCCCACTTTAGTTGAACTACAGGTTCTCAAAGTGGAGAGAGTGGGAAATGTATTAGATGAGTCAGGCAGGACTCTTTCAGTTACATACTGAGGGATACTCAGCTTTGAAGGAAATAAACAGAGGAACAATACTTTACTTTCCTCTTTACTCTAGTGGTAGAGCAAGAGCACAGCATGACCATTTACAGGTGGCCTTACTGTTGGGAAACAACAGGGAGTGGTGGAGACCAGGGCTAATGCTAGAGCTGTTATAGGGCACCCCAAATCTGTTCCAGAACAGGGAGAGAGGGGCACCCCTGAAGCCCCAAAATCCTGCCTGCTCTAAGTGGGTTCTGCCATCCCCCGCAAGAAGACAAACCATATATAAAACTTTAATGAAAAGGGACTTTAATACAGTGAATATACAATATGGAACACAAAGAATATAACTTCTAAATCAAACACCTGAAGTTACCCATCCCCTTGTGGGCAAAAGTCAACCCAAAAGGGATTGGCCCAAAGCAAGGCCTGAAAGCTGCCACAAGACTAAAGCACCTTCTGGCCGGGACCCAGAAATGGCCAGACAAATCTGGGAGGAAAAAGAGAAAAATCAAAATCAATATAAACACTGCCATAGTCACCTCCCTACAGGTATCTCACCCACATCTGCCTTAACCAGTCCAGGGTCAGGAAACAAGCACGGATTCTTCATCACATGCTTGCTGCTCCATGTGGCTTCCACAGGTCTCCTTGTGGCTCTCCATCCAGCTTTATTTCCTTCTTTTCTCTCCTTTTTCTCTGCTCAGCTCCACCCTCCTTCTGGGTGGGGCAGGGAACCTGGAACTTCCCTTTTTCCTAGGGACCACTCTGTTACAGAGCTAGGTGGTAATATAGCCACCCAGCAGATTTTAAGGATGCACTCACCCTCAAGAACCTGCAAGCCTAGGGCTGGCATTTGAAATTGAGTGCCTCCTTAAATGTTGCTTCTGGGGCCTCAATTGCCTCCCCTGGGCCTGGTAAGCTGTGAAATCAAGTCCAGAAGGGATGACTGCTAATCAGCTTCAGCCAATTACAGCTAAACGATTTTTTTTCTACTAGTCTGTGTGAACCTTGGTGATAGCTCTTATCCATGGCAAGGTGACCTTCCCTCCAAGTGGGAACCCCAGCACTGTCCCCTGTATGATGGCACTGGCATGTACTGAGAGAGACTCTGGAAATAAAAGCTAAGGGGCCAGGATGAGTGTGGCATTAGCATCATTCTTTATTCGAGGAACAAAAATTGTTCAGCAGCTCAGCTGCTCTCAGCGCAGGGTACACTGTCTGCTCCAAGAGACTGGATCCACTGTCATGCCAGGCCTCTGTCCCTCATCATCACAGAGTCCCAGACTGCCCCAGCGAGCTGCTTTCTCTACTACTTACTAGGTAACAGAGAATAGAAAGGTAGGAAGTAAGAATTCTTCTGTACATAAAACACATATCAACATTGTAATAAATTAAACATTGCAATAATTTCAACAATTGTAAATAGGCTGCAACTCACCTACTCCAAGACAGAAATTATCAGCTTTATCCTGTTTCCAAGAAAATATTTGAGACAAAAACCACACAGAAAGGCTAAAAACAGAGGGATGGGAAATATATTCTACACAGATGCTAGCAATAACAGACAAACTGTAACATAAGGAGAAAAACCTAATAGCCAAGGCATCTCTCCCCTCAGGAGCCATTGTAGATTTAAATGCACATGTCCCTAACACACAGAGCCCAAACGGAGTAAGCCAACTGACCAAATTACAAGGAGAACGTTTTAACTCATCCAAGTTTATCAAAAACTGATTGAGCAGGCAATTAAAAAATCTCAGACAATAAAAGATTTGGAAAACAAAAGTAACAACACCAACAGTGGGGGGGGGGGTGTGCGCCCCTGTGCCTATGGGTTTACATGCGTATGTGCACGTGTGTGTGTGTGTGTACAATGCTCTACAACCACACATGATAGTTGCACTAGCTTGGAAGACAGATCATTTAAAATCTGGCCACACAAAAGGTCACAAAGAAAGACTCAACAAAGGCCTACAATTCACCCAAGTCACATAGATGATATTCCCTAAGCACAACCCAGCTAAATTAGAAAGAAATATTAATAATAAAAAGATAGTTTCAAACTCTTATGTTTGGAAATTTAAATAATTCACAGGTAAGGAACAAATCTCCATTGAAATTTCATTGGAATAGATTGATCATAAAAGTATTATATATCAAAATTGTGCATGAAAACTAGAAGAGTATTTAGAGGTAAATTTGAAATCTGACTGAATTAATGTTTGAAATAGAGATTTAAAGAAAATGATCTGAGGGTTCAAACTAGGAATTATAGGGAACTTCCTTAATGTGACAAAAGAGATAACCAATAATGGACAATTAGTATAATTAAAAACTTAGTATAATGAAAACTTTGGAAGCTTGCCCACCAGCAATGGGTTCCAGATGGGGGTGTCCATGATCCATCCATATCCTGGAATTCATACTGCAGGCAACAAAACAAGCAAAAAAAGAAGAATTAACAAAGAAATCCACCTTAAAACTCATATGTTTTAAAGAAAACTCATATTTTTCAGGAAATATGATTGTCTACATAGAAAAATCAAGAGGGTTTTCAACTAAACCACTTGAATAGGAAGAGTTCAGCAAATACTCTGGATAGAAGATTCATAAAATAAAATTAGTACCATTTTATATAATTAGTATTAATTAGAAAATACAACATGATAAAGGCCTCATTTATACTAATGAGAACTATAAGCTATTTCTCCATACATTTCAAATGTATATAATTTTGGTTTTGATCTTGGCCTGGAGAATTTGTTTTGGAGAAAATTCTGAGATGTTGTTAGCAGGCAGACTGAGGGGATCCCCAAGTCTACACCATCTAAATAGGTTCTGCCATTTGCTACATTAAAACAAAAGATACTCTTAGTGCTAAGACCTTCAACAGAAAAAAACTTTAATAGAATTAGTGTGCAATAGAGAGAGTAGAGAGAAAGGATGTAGTTTACCTATGAAACAACCAAGATGAAAGAGCATATAGTGTACAAAAATGAAGAATGATTTAAAAAATTTTATAAAAAAGAAACACCCAAAGTTACCCATTCCTTTGTAGCTAAGTCTCCTTGTGGACTGGCAGAGCCACCGAGGCCCAAAACCTTGCCACAAGTCTAATGTACCTTTTGGTGGGGACTCATAGGAAAGAAATAGAAGGGGCCTGACAGGTCTGGAAATAAAGGCTCAAAATCAAAGACCTCTCCTGCCTCTCCTGTTGCTCCCCTCAGCGGTGTACTTCACCAGTCAGCCTGTTCTACTCCCCATTCTGTCTCTGGTGAATACTCTCACCTCTCCACCTTCCCACACCTCCGGCCTATACCCCACATCTTATATGCATAAATAAATAAAATAAAAATAAAATTTTAAATCAAAAAGGAGAAAATAGCCATGCGAAAAAGATATGTACAGTCATGGCTGAGGCAATCCAGATGTCAAGCAAGCACTTGATTAGATGTTCAACCTTGTTAGTAATCAGAGAAATGCAAATTCAGACAACAAAGAGATGCCTCTCAGTGTCAGTTCGAGTTCTCCAGAGAAACAGAAGCTCACTTCAGTGCCAGAACAGCATGGAGCTGCATGAATGAATCTAAAAACAACAATGACAAAATCCAGTTTCAGAAGGATATAGACAGTAGATATAAAATTTTAATATATTCAAATCAATAATTTGTGCATGATCATAAGAAAATCTGAAAACCATGCTTGAGATGAATATACACCAAATTTAAAGTTGTGGTGTCTCAGAGAAGAAGCAATAGGGAAGGAGATCGAGGCGCGCTGTAGCTGGTCATAATATTTATGTTTACGTGTTTAAATATGTATATATTTATGTATGTTGTCAAATGTATATAATATAAAAATATTATATAAAAATATTATATAGTTTTTGAAAACTTGATACAACTATGGCAAAAAAAACCTAAGATTGGATGAGGCCAGGGAAGATATGATTATTTACCATAATCTTTTCTACGCTTGGTCATGTATTTTAAATAATGCCCCAAAAGGAGTGTTTGTAGACTTCTGTGAGTTCAGTAAGATATTCTATAGTAAAGATAAGTGCAGGAGAGGAGACTGGAGTAAGTCCCCCGAATACCAGTCTATGACCCTGGGGTACTCCTGAGGCTCACTAAGGAGCTGGGGCCCCAGGGGGTCAAGGGCGAGAAACTGCAGAGGAGACAGGTGCCATGTTCCAGCCCCAACCCCACAGGGAAGCTGAATGGTGGTGTCTGGGTGTGAAGCGCTCAGGAAACCCAGAGGCCTGAGCCCCACATGGAAAGCGTGCCAAGGAGGGGTCCCCCAGCTCTGTCCAGCCCTGCATGGTCAGTGCAGGGGGCCATTTACCAGGCCTCAGGTGCTGTGCTTATTAACACCCCTGCGGTGCAGAGGGCTTGGCCCATGCCCTCTGTGGGTCCATGTTCCCTTCCCAGAGCTATCCACACAGAGATCAGTCCCCCATGGGGGTTAATCTTCGTGGCCTCAATGAGGTTTCACAGTGTCATTTGCCGAGAATTGCCCAGCCTTTCTCTTTCCTCGTCTGGATATTCCCAACCACCTTGTGTCTGACCTGTCCTGCATTCTGTGTCTCAGATGCAGGGATGGTGTCAGCACAGGGGCCGAGAGAAAGGCCATCGGTGGAGAGTTCTGGATCTCATGGCCTGAGTCTCCTTTGCTTGGTTATGGAAAAAGTGCTTAAAAATAAAAAGGGATTTGATGGCACAAAATAATTTCAATATGTTTCATAAATGGATTTGAAGAATGAGAACAGGACCATGGTGGTAGCAGGTAATGAGGTTAAAATTCTCTACCGGGGCCTTGGGTCCCTGGGACTGTGCTTAGGGGGCCCAAAGCAGCAGACACTGCAGGCAAAGGGTGGTATTGTGCCGGTGAGCCCCTTGAAAGGACAGTCAGTGCTGTTTGCTCTTGGTGCTCACCTCCAACCCCTACACGTGCGGGAGGACACAGCTAAAGTGTGCACATAATGCACATGCATCTTCTTTCATATGTTGCTTTTTCTCTGTCATGACATAAAGCCAACCAGAGTCAGCCGTCTCTCGCCACTATCTCCCCAGGGACCCTCATTCTCCACTGGCGAGCTCCTCTCGTCCAGGCTGAGACGGGCTGGGAAACAGCTGTCTGCTCCGTGAGTTTAAAGGCTGTAGAGCAGAAACTTGTTAACATGTTTAATTGTTTGGCCCACAGAGACAGTAGATTTTGTTTTGCGAGCAGCCAGCCTCCTAGACAAAGTGTCCTGCAACCAGACATGCCCTGAGACTTCAGGGAGGAGGGACAGCGCAGAAAACGGGGACCTTCAGCTGGACCCAGACGCTTAGTCCTAGACACCCGGTCATGGCCTCATTGTTATTGATTAGAAAGTGGACATCAAACAAGCCTGAGACCCAGCCCAGCCAGTGTCCAGACGTAGAGGGCCTGCACTCTGCCCACACCTCTCTGTCTGTGCCAGTTCTGGGGAATTTCCCCATAAATCCAGAGGTGTGACTTGGCAAAAATCACAGGGATGTTTGTAGGATAAACCAGATGATACTGATTAATCGCTTTGAGTCTGAAACAAAGACGCTGGCCTTTTGGCTTGTCCCACAGGAGAATGGGTGTTCTCTAGGCCCTTTCTAGCTAATGGGGAGAGCTAGACAAGTGAGAGAAAGTCAGCTAAGGAGATATCCTGAACGTGTTAAAGGGCAAGAGGGGTGCTGGGCCAACTGGAAGTGTGTGAAGCACCAGAGACATACACCAGAGCTCAGTTCATGATTAGGAAGACATGTGATGGCCCACTGGACAGCATCAGCAGAAAACCAGGTGGGAATTCTGATAGCACACCAGAGTCTGGCCTTCTCTGGCCTGGACTAATGTGGAGGTGGACAGAGGCAGGTCCTCTCTGCCCTCTCACAGGCCCTCCTGTTTAATCCTGGCCCAGTTTCATCAATAGCCAGAGGCTGCCAATCCTTGGGGCAAGCTGACACTTTCACTCTCAGTACATCATTGCTTTCATGTGCCACTTAGTTCAATCTGTAGATTGGAATTTATTTTACAGATAAGATTTCAACCCTATTTTAGTCAAAAGACCATCGCTAACAACACCTGCTCTGTACTGAATGTTTATCTGGACCATGCATTGGGCTGGGTTCCCACATATGTTCTCTCATGGAACAGCCTCTTACTAGGTATTGTGGTCCCCATTTTTAATTTTTTAAGGAATTTTATTTCATTTTTATTTTTGCATAGAAGAACTGGGATGTAGGCGGGAGGTGCAGGGGAGTGGGGCAAGGCAGTGAGAGGCTTCACCAGAGACAGAGTGGGGAGCAGAACAGACTGACTGATGAAGTACACTCCTGAGGGGAGCAGTGGGCAAGACAGGAGATGTCTGCTGCGACATGTGGGTCTGCTGTACCACCTCTGGGGCAGGGATTGAACTCAGGCTGTAGCAGTGATAGAACTGAGACTTAACCTCTAGCCACCACGGAGGCCCATGTGGTCCCCATTTTTACAGATGTAAAAATTGAGGCTCAGAGAAATAATGTGTTTTAATTCAAATAACACAGCAAACGTGCAGTCACCTTTTATTCCAATACCATCCTCCTCACACGTATGCATAGCTGAAATAAATGCCAACTTTAAAGGAAAATATCAGCATTAAATACTAAATATTCTCATGGAATCATACATTCTCATGAAAATAGACGCTTGTAGAAATAGCCACTTAAATGTCTTGAAGTGTCTAGTTGGAAAATGAGCAAAAGCAGAAATGAGGTGCAGTATGACAGAGGAGCTGAAAGGAGGCTGTCTCGACTCTGATGAGAGTTTTGAGGAAACAGGGGCCAGGAAGCCACCCTCCCTCTCTGGCTATACCCCCAATGCTGGGTGAGGCCCAGCCATGAGGCCATGTCTCTCAGTTTTTTTTCCTAATACCAAATATGGCATTCCACACCAGTCCTGCAAAGACCCTAGTCCCAACTGGGTGCGCTGAAATTCATTTTGGTTCTGATGTTAATTACCCAGAGTCAGAACAGCACCACAAGACTGACTTTCCTTCACACATCAGCCTAGAAAGAGATGCCAGGCTGGTCCAATGGACAATAAATCCAAGGGCTCCCATACCCCTTCTCAGATTCAAATATTTGGCAGAATGACTCACAGAGAGCGCTCTACTGTGATATCCGGGCTCCAACTCAAGAAAGGCCAAAGAGAAGAGTGCAGAGTAAGAGGTATTGAGGAAGGTATGCAGAGCTTCCATGCTCACCTGGGTGCACCAAGCACTCAGAAGCTACTGGACTCAACCTTGAGTCCCTCTTCCCCTGCAGCAGGTTGAGATAGGACCAAGAAAATTCTAGCAGTCTAACCCCATAGTTGATTTTCCTCACTGACTAGCTCCCACCCCATAGCTATATTGAGTTTCCCCATGAGTCATCTCATGGATCTACAAAAGATAATAAACTCCATGAGTTTTGGGACTCTATGCCAAGAACCAGGGACAAAGATCAAATATTAATTTTTATTAGACCTCTCTTCCAAGTCCGGTCCCTGTTTACCAAGGCACAGAAACCTAGGCCTACCAACTCCTAGATTCTTAGTTTGATTTTAGTTTAACTAGTCTAGGTAGACCTGGGAGCTTTGCAAGTATTTTTCATATAGCCAAGAACCATGTCACATTATGATTTTACTTATTTATTTTGGCAATCTTTTTTGTAGCAGACCCAAGCTTTATTCCATTGTGGTCAGAGAATCCACAAATCTGTTTTCTATTTGGGAAACTTACTTATGGCTTTCTTTGTACTCTAGTATGGTCATGTGTTGTCTGATACAAAGAAAGGTGCACATGTACACATTAATTCATTCTTCTTTTCCTGTGTTGTGCTCTTTAGAACTTACATATTTTCACAAAACCTAAGCCTACTGGCTCGTGTGCTGTCTGAGGTTTGTTCAATTCATTGCCCCTCAGCATCTTGGGATGTATAATGCCTCCCTCCCCCATCCGGGCTCCTGTACTTACTATCACCAGATTGTTACTCCGTTAAGTTAGAAAGTCTGCTGGTCTGTTGCCTGATATTCATTAGGGAAATAACAGAGGTTGTGATGTCTGTAGATCTTTCTCTGTCTTTTGATCAATAAGACCAATAAGACTGAAAAACTTGGGCCCTCCCAGGTGTGCAGTGGATTAAAGCACAGCACTATGAAGCCATCTGAAGCCACTGCAGCATGAGTTCAGTCCCTGGCCGGGGGGTGACCCATATAGTGCAGCAGACCTCTCCTGTCTCACCTGCTGCTCTCCTCAGTGGTATATTTCAGTACATCTGCCTGTTCTTCTCTCCACTCTGTCTCTGTACCCTGGCATCTCTGGCCTGTACCCCAGTTCTTTTATGCATAAATAAATAAATCTTTTTTAAAAAGACTGAAAAACTTCATATAGAGTCAGAGAGGAATGCTGTTTTATATTTCTAGGTTCTTCCTAGACTAGTGAAGCAATCAAGTTAAGATCAGAGAGATTAGTAGAGGGAAAAAAACTTAATTATATATGAATGGAGAATCTGCATGAATATGGATTCTAAAGCCAACTGGACAAAATGAGTGTCTATAGACTGAGCTAAGGAATGGGATAGGGGCCTGGGACTTCAGGAGAGAGGTGAGGGATGCCCACAGAGGAGGAAGGTGACTTGTATAAAAAACTGATGCTCTGCAATTAAAGGTTTGCCTTGCCAATAGTTAGGTTTCTTTGTTAGGAAGGTTATTTCTGATAAAAATCTTAATTCCGGCAATAGTCCCACTTTTTGTTTTTCTAGGTGGCTAAGAGGGTGGTAAAAGTTTCTTGTGAGCTTGCAAGGCCTTGATTAACCTCAGCTCAAATAATCCCCAAACCAAACTCATCCATCTTGGGAAGGCCAACCCTTCAGTGTGGAAGAAGTACACAAATTAACACTGGGGTTATTGCAAAATAATGACGAGAAAAACTTTCAGAACCAGAAAGAGCTGACTTGAATCCTGACTTCAGCTCTTTCTACTTTGTGATTTTACTCAGATGCTCTGTGTGTATAAAAGTGGTAACAACTGTGCCAGGGTTCCTGGGCCCCTACAGCCACACTTGAACCACCACCCCATGTGGCAAGTAAAGCAACGGCCGAGACCTGGGAGCTCGGCTGGTCAGTTGACACCCCTGCTCAGTGGGTGTCAGTTCCATCTGCTGTTCTCCACGCCCCTTCTTTGCTGGGCCCCATCAATCTAGCCTGCTGTCGGAAAACTGGCAGAGAATGACCAAACCACAGCACTGTGAGGCCGCTGTGGACAACAAATAACAGCATTAAACACAGGCCTGCTTGTCATATAAAATCGGAGACAACTCTGAGCTCACTGACACTAACAGCTAATGTACTCTGACCATGTGCGCTCTGCCAGGCGTGATTGTGCATGCCTCCACGTATCAGCTCCTGTCATCCTCCCCATCACTCCATCTGATAGTTGCTCAGATTATCTATCCCCTTCTGAGGGAGGCACTGAAGGTCACTAACTCACCCCAAATCACTCAACTAGCAAGCAGATCTACCTACTGAGAGATTTCATTTATGTGAAATTTAAGAACAGGCAAAACTAATCTACGCTGACAGAAATCAGAATTCAGATTACCTCAGCAGGAGGTGGGAGGGTGGACGTATAAATGTGTGTGTGTGCATACACACACACACACACACACACCCTTCAGTAGCCGGTACACATTTTTTAAAAGAAAGAAAAATAGCATTTGGACAGGGAAAATTTCCCCGAAGGCAGGCCCAGGAATGACCAAACTCGACTGCGTAGGGTTCTGATCTAATCGAGGCGGGGCCACAGACTAATTTAGAAGTCTCCATGGTGATGCTACAGGGCCCCAGGGGTGAAATGTTACAGGCTAAAGCCTCACTAGACGGCACTGTGCGAGCAGGACACTGCGCTTGACCTTCCCGTTTCTACTCGGAGTCTCGCTCGCTGTGGAAATCTTCTTGACCTCTGCACCTTTCTCATGTTGAAAGAATCACTTGTTCATTCTCGCCCCCTTTTTACTTCTTGCCAGATTAAGAAACTAGAAGACTTGCTGTGTGTTTTACTCAAAGACTGGCATAGTAAAATAACACACATCATTTGTCTCCCCCTTTCTGCGTGTGGAGGCTGCCACGCCTCCCTCCTTGACCTGCTGGGCAGCCGTGCAGGCTGCCTGATGGGCTGTGACCGTGGGATCTGCAAGGACAGTTTCTGCATAACCTAGTTTCCTGGTGACATCCCCTCACCTCCACCCTATTTGAATCTTTAGAAGCAAGTCACTTGGTTCGCCAAGAGCATAGATAGGAGCTGGGTGGCCGTTGGGGGCCATCTCAGAGCTGCCTACCAGAGAATCCCTGCTTAATTCTCTGAAAATCGGAGCAGGAGAAAGCAAGATCTAATATGTGCATTTCTACTTCTCTCTGAGTCCTGGTGGTGGAGCCAGTGTTTGTTTTCGTGGTTTCAAGCATACTCTCATTTTTCAAATGATCCTGTGGAGAAGGAAGCAACGTTTAGCGACCTCTGATACCTCTCGCCTGGGCCTCACCACATAACTGTTTTAGGGTAGAGGAAGCCTACATGGCTGGTCCTGGGGTCTCATCTGAACCACTATGCTTAAAAGTGGACAGCGGAGGGCTTTGTGAAAAACACCCCCAAGCCTACCATAAACCAAGCTGCAAGTTTGCCTAGGTCTGTGGGAACTGGAGTAAATTGGCCCTGGGCTCCATGGAGAATCCAGAGTGATGGTTGAGAGAAGGGCAGAGAGGTAAACGCCTCAATGCCCCTTTCCTCACCCCCCCAGCCCACCCACCCTCCTCCCCCAGTCCCACCACCCCACCCCTGCTTTCTATCAGTGGGTAAATGAGCTTGGACAGTTGCTTGACTTTCAGGGGCTTCAATTTCCAAAGGTCCTTGAGAGTCACTCGGAGCCTTAGTGTTACATCCAGGCATCCATCAGCAGTAGATCCTCACTCCTGTGGCGAGGAGGACCTGCTGACACACTCTCAGCCTGGGTTGGCCACGGCCTGGGCTCATAGAGTCTAGTAGTGTGAGTACACATTTGTGGGAGCTCACAGAGGGGAGCCCCAAGGGCTGCAAACCATTGGTCTAGAGAAGAGCCTTATCACGGCGGGACAGCCTGGGCACAGGGGAGGCTGCAGGGGTGCTGGCCATGGTGGGCCATGGCTGCACTCTGGGCCTGGTAATGTTACTGCTCAGTGTTCCTAGGATTTGGAAGGGGAGGGTAGTATAAACAGAGGGCCAGTGTTCAATCTTGTGACTTCCTGATGCTTCTGGCTTTATTCCTGGCGTCTGCGACCCTTCTCAGGGATGAGTCACCTGGCCACTTCCTCCTGGCCTGAGAAACGTTTTAAGCATTTGCTAGTTCTGGGTGGATAGAATTAGCCTCTACCATGGAAAGTCTCTTTGGTTTCCTCCACTCCACCCTCCAAGTCCTGCTCCTCAGACTTCACATTTGGGTCTTGTTTATAAGGGACAGTCTCCAACTGGGCCAACCTCAGTCTCATCTGAGAGGTGATTTAGGAGGATACTAAATCCTGACCTGGAGTTGTGAGGCTTCCACAGGGGGTTAGAGGCTTGGGCCAACACCAATGGGTATCAGGAGTATGTCATCCTAAACAGTAATGCCGTGGTAGGGAATGTGTGGGGGTCTGCATCCCCTCTCCTTTCCTAGCCCTAATATATGTATGTAATTTCTTTAACCTCATTTAGATGATTTTCCCACCTATAAATTAGGTAAATATTGATCATTTGACGAAATAACAAATGTGGAAGAACTTGGAAAATGGTGTTATTGAACATCAACAATAAACACCAAGCACCAGCTAAGTGTAAGTCCTGGTTCTGAGCATGGAACCAAGGCAGATCTCGCATCTTGGAGAGACAGATAAAAAACAAACAGATGTAAGACGAGCACTCTGCAGAAAAACAGACACGATAGACGAGACAGAACGATGGGCATGTTTTATATTAAGAGATGCAGCAAGGAAACTGACTCAGACGCAGCTACATGTAGGGGAACCATTCACAGACCTGGGAGAGAATGTTCCAGCAGCAGAAGCAGCCAGGTTCCCAAGACAGAGGGCACACCAGGGGTGACGGTCTCTGCAGGAGCCCTGCGCCAAGGGAATAGGACCCATGAAGTGACAAGAGTATTTGCAGCTCTGCTAGAACGCTTAGAGCAGTCTGTGGCAGCATTTAGAGAGTCTTGGGTTGATTTGTTGAAATCAAGTGCAAAAACCACTCAGCAAGAAAGTGATGCAGATCACCAGGAAAAAGCCCAATTCCCTTCACAGCCTGGATCCAAACCTCCCCGGCCTCATCTCTCAGCACACTCCAGCAGCCCAAATGCCCCGGCAGCGAACTTCACTGCTCCCCAACTTGCCCCAAGTCCTGGTTCTTCCGTCTAAAATCTTTGGACACCTGTTGTCTGCAAATCAGTTCACACATCATCACCTCTGAAATGACTCCCCCATCCCCCCCAACCCCCCGCCTCGTGGCGTTCACCCAGGCAACTAACTTCTCCTGCCTTTGGACATTCCTCCACTGCAGTTCCGAGTGCCCGAGGCCCCTGGGAGGACTCAAGTACCTGTGTCCTCTGTGCAGTGGGACAAAGCTGTGAGAACTGGGCAAGGCGACAAGGATGGGGCTCCCTGGAGGAAGAGGAGCTGAGGGGACCAGTGATATGAAATCCGTGAGTCATTTTCAAGGTTGCTGCAACATACTCATCCTAATGCCCATTATTATGTAATACGCATGATGTGGAGTGACTGTTACGTCATTTCAGGAAAAGAAGAGCACTTGCCGATAGAGCTGCTTCATATACATTTAGACAGTCTCCCTTGTTCCTGAGCTACAAAACCCAGCCACGAAAGGCCACCACCTTTTGGGAAGTGGTAGGAGACATATTATCTCCCAAGAGGACCCAACAGCCACCTGCTCGAGGCTAAGGCCCCTCATGTTTCTCCCCACAGCCCTCTCTCTGAGTGCAGTGTCTGCCGGTGTGGAGGTTCAGTGGCTGTTTATTGACATAAAACACCTGCCCAGCACCCCAGGCTCCTGCCTGCTCCCTGGAGCCTGCATCTCAGTTTCCTCAGGAGTAACAAAAAGGAAGCCAACCCTGACCTGTAGAAATGGTGTATTTCCTCAATTCCAAAGCACACAATTGTTCAAATTTTAATTATTCCAGAATCAGGATATGTCTTACAATTAGTTGGTAAGCTCCATGTGGTGCTGTTTTATTCTTTCACCCACCTCCCGCCCCACCACCACCACCAACAACAACAAAAAATGCTGTTCTTAAAACAATAGTGTGTCTTACAATTGATGACATCTTAGAATCAAAGAAAATAGTACTTAAAAATCATGGGGTGGCAGCTTAAGTCCCCCCCCGTGTCAGACTTCAAGGAGCCACTGAGAAAACCATGTTTTGTTTAGTTTTAAATGTCTGTTGTTGTGAACCCAGAGCCACCGGATTCCTAGAACCCCAAGGTCCCCTGGCCATGCCAGGATCATGGAGCAGACAAAGAAGAACACAGCACAGTCACTGCCCGCATGTGGCCAGCCGTGCCAGTCTGGCCACGGGCTTTGTCCTTTCGTTCCGGAATGTATAAAGATGACTGCCAGGGAGGAGAGGTGATCTCAGGACACGCGGGCCTGTTAGGCCTTAGAATTCCGGAAGTCGGTGGCCAGAGCTGTACCGGGCCAGACAGGACGCATATGGGAACACAATCATACTGAAGCTAGCGTGGCTGGAGTGGGGAGGGGCACCCGGTTGCCTGAGGAACAGCATTGCGAACAGCCCAGGTCTGGGTGCTGGCTGCTTTTCCTGCAGAGCCGTCTCTCCTGGGGTGCATTCTAGCAGGGCACACCCTCAGGATTCTCCCTGAACAAACACATTCCGTGTGCTCAAAAGGCTGAGACGTGCTGTGTAAACGGCCATCCTCTGAGAGAACACCAAAGGCACTGAGAAGGTCTGCAGTGGAGAAAACTGATGAACTTTAATATTCTCTAAATTTAGCGAGTGATGTAACATCTTTTAAACACTCACACGCAAAGCCTTTGCGGAGTAGCTGTCTGGTCTGAGGAGAGCTGTGGGGAGCTGGCAGCCACTTTCATCACTTTCCAGCTGATCTCAGAAAGAAGAGTGGAGGAAGGAAGACAAGCTTCTGGGGTCCCAGCCCATGACCCTGGGCATGGCACTGCTCCAGGGGCTTCACCTACCCACCGGCCTCCTCCAGGAAGCTGGCGTCAGCTCTCCCAGGCGTGCCCCTCAGCAGTGGGCTGCCAGCACTGGTCTGACAGGTGTGTGAGCCAGGTGGGTGTGCCCAGGACAGCCTTGGCACGTGGGCTGAGTTGCTTTTGGAAAGATCTTTTCTTGAGCAGGAACTTGTGCACACAAAAACAACAGCAAAATACAAGGCCGCACTCACCCCAGAGGGGCGTTCCATGGCTCGGGCAGCACACCCGGGACAGCTCCTATGGAAACAAAGCATTGTAGGGCACAGGATACAGCGCCAGATGGAGAGAACTGTGCTCGCCGAGTTAAGGAAACGCAGGGGCTGCTTCAGGTTCTCTGGAGAGCTGAAAGGAAAGACGGCAGAAAGGCATTCCTATGTTCAGAAAAGGTCTGAAATTCCCAGCTTCTCCGCACGCCCTCCGCGGCCACCTACTGTGTGCTGGACAAATGGTGCACAAAGCACCTTGCAAATGTGTCTCTGGTGCCCAGCAATGTGGTGGGAAAGGTGCAGACCTGCAGATCAGGACGGCGGGTGTAAGAGTCCCTCTGTGGAACGCTCATCAGGACGGCAGGGACCCAGGCAGGAGCTGCTGGGTCTTTCAGGAGATTCATGGAAGAACTGAGACTTGTGTTAAGTGTTGAAGGGCTGGTTGACATGAGGCGGGAATCACAGGCAGGGAGAAGTATGACTGCTAGGCTTGCTCTTCACATGGTGACTCGGAGACCGGCCTTATGAGGTGGAGGAGAGTGACAAGACAGCATGCAGAGCACTTGGATGTGCTCCTAGAAAAGTCTCTGGTAGCAGATAGGACACCAGGCTGGGTCCCTTGGCTTTGAGGAGCCTGCAGTGGGGAAAGGGGTGTGGTGGGGGGACCCGAGTGTCCGGCTGGTATTGAGGACATCTGCAGGGGGAGGGGCTGAGGTTGTGGGGCTGTGGGGTTGGTGTGTGGCAGCAGGTTTTGTCTGGGTAGGCATGGTTGTGGGAGGAAATCCCAGGAACTGGGTACAGAGCCGTTAAGGTGTCCATCTGTGGGGTTTGGCTCAGAGGGAGGTAGGATGCTCTCTCTGCCCAGTGGTGTTAGGGTTACAACTGTGATCAGCCAGGCCCAGAGCAGGGCTAAGTTCAGCCCCACAGAACTTCCCAGCATAGATGTGTTTTTCTGACCGGCGTACTGACTTTTCAAAACCAGGAAAACTTCATAAAGATATCTAGATTTCAAAGTCTCTTGGAAAATGGAAAGGCCTGGCCTTTCCGGTGCTGGCAGCTTCAGTCGGAGCTGGCCACGACAGCTCCCAGGACGCTGGACTGGTTCCTCTAGACGAGGAACAGCCTCCCACCAGGCGGTGTCTCCAATGTCTGTTTGCACCCCACCCTGGCCTGTAGGCATTGCGGTCTGATGCAGCGGTGATGATAGAGAGCTCACCTCACCAGGGTTGCTATTCACAGGCAGGAGCTGGTGGGGGTGCTGGGAGAGTGATCCAGCTGCACCCACATCCATGTCCCTAGCATGTCCGGCCAAGGGCCTCCTTTTTCCATCCACATAAGTCACTGTGTGGATGACAGGTGGCTCTTTCTGCCAAATTTCCCCTGTGTTGTGTTCCTGTATTCTCCGTTAGCCACATGGATTATGCAGCTCACGGAAGGGAGACAAGCTAGAAATGAGAGGGGACTATACTCTCAGAAGCAATTGTCTGGACACCACCTTTAAAAATAGACCTAGAGGCCCTCCCTGGTGGCGCAGCGGGTTAAAACACTGCACTAAAAAGCTTAAGCCACTTCCGCATGAGTTCGATCCCCGCTTGCCCCGGAGGAGATCCACATGGCACGGCAGACCTCTCCTGACCCACCCGCTGCTCCCCTCAGCAGTGTACTTCGTTGATCTGCCTGTTCTGTTCCCCACTCTGTCTCTGGTGAATCCTCTCACCCTCCGCATCTCTGGCCTGTACCCCAGTTCTGTATGAATAAATAAATAAATCTTTTTTTAAAAAAAGAAATAGACCTAGATCAGGGAGCAAATGCTCAAAAACGCTCATCTTCGGAGACAGTGTCTAACTGAGTCAGGTAATCACAGAGAGGATCTGAATTGGTTGTGACTGCAGGTGTAATCATTTACAGCATACGAGGATTTTCCTTCTGACCCCACAGCAATCATGTGTAGCAGCTATTTTTATAACCCTATTTTGCAGATGAGGAAATGGAAGCTCACAGAGGTTAAGTGATTGGCCCCGGGCCATTGCTGTTAATACGAGTATTAATATTAGCACACATTGTCCCATCCTGGGTTGGGCTGAGCATTTCACACATATTTTGTTCATTTAATCCTCACCCCATTAGAGGGTTGCTGCTACTCTTCCCCATCTCCAACGGGAAGACAAGGCCTAGAAGTTTCTGTGTGCATTCTAATGCACATGCTCCATCACAAAATGAGATATTCCCATTAATGAGCCCAAATGCTCACACCTAAGGGCTAATTAGTAAGCACAACCATGGGATTAAACCCAGATCTTCCGTCTAGAATGTTATAACCTAGTGCACTTAAAATGGTATATTAAGGCAAACCATGACCTCAAGTATCTTGGAAAGCTGCACACCTATGTTGAGTAATTCACATTTGGTCATTGCTTTCAAAGTAATCCATCCATCATTCATTTATTCCTGAATGCCTATCTGAGCCAGACTAGTATTAGAGATTAAAAAATAAACGAGGCACAACTCCTACTACGTTATTATTAAACACAGTGACAGCTGTATTTAAGGCATTAAAGGAGGAGCAGGGAAGCTGGGGGTGGGGGTTGTGGGGGCGGGGAAGGACTGCAACTGTCTGCTGAGGGAGAATTGGTGGTGCCTTTTGCCAAATTCTGCCAGGAGCAGACATCACTAATCGGTTACAGCTTTCTTTTCCAAAGAAGCTGGGTCAAGAGCAGCTCATAAACCACCTCTGATTGGCCACCCCTGAGATTCTAGCCGAGTTCACCCATTTCCAGAGCAAGGTGAGGGTTAGAGCAGCAGGGTGTGAATGGAAATTCCCAGCTAGTGATCAAAACCAGCTTCCCACCTCACACCCCCACTTGGAGCCACACACAGGATTATATCCACAAGAACAATGTTTGGGTTTTATGAGATGCTATAGAAAATAATTTATTGTATTCTCTTCTCACTACTTTTTGTTATGTAGTGTAAATATGTAAGCCATATTCTTTTCAGAAAAGTTAACAAATGTAGCTAAATAAAAAGAAAAATTAATCATTTATAACATAACCACTGCCAGTTACAATGACCCTTTGTTGATTATTTTTCAGACATTTTTCTCTCTGTTTATGTATCTGAATAGGGTACAATTTCAGAGAAATTTATACATCCCAGATGTACATATGTGGTTATAAATTATGTGTGTACAAATATACAGGATCGCATACATATATATCTATGCATACACACACATACACATGCATTGTACACCCACATACAAAAAACACATACACATGTCTGCATATGCAGACATACAGACATATATATGACCCTATTTGCACCCTGGTTTAAAGGTCTCCTTTGCCATTTACCAGTAGATTATAAATATGCAAAATTTCACTCTGAGCACCTCATATGTGTCATTCCCCACATATCCTCTCCAGCCTCCCTATTCTCTAAGCCAAAAGTATTATACACAGCAAACTCCACTCAGGTGAACTTCCCAGGCAATGTGGGGGGACTGGGCTTGGCCAATGCAGCCTACACAAGGTGCCACAGCAGCAGTTGAAGAGAGTCAAAGGGGTCAAGGGGTCCAGATAACAGAGCAGTGCCATGGTCCATGCCCAGTGACCGGGAGGAACAGAACCAGGCGACAGCAGACAAGCCAAGGCTGTATTTGCTAGCAGGGGGCGAGGGAGTCCAGGCTGCTGGTCTCTGTGCCCCAGGCCTTCCACTGGGACAGGGTTCCATGGAGAAAGCCTACCGAACAGCCAGGCACAGGTGGGTAGGAGAGGACAGCAGGAGGCAGTCAGCAGGATGGAAGGCACTAGAGAAGCCACCGCCCAGGATTTGAACAATGAGACTTGCTAGAAAAGACCAATTTCAACCAAATCCAGAGAAATAAAAGCATTCTAATAAAATATTTATAGATGGAAAACCATAATTAGAGCATTGAAGTCCCACTGTCTAGAAACCTGTGTGTGTCTTACCCCATGGGCTGAAGGCAGCACTCCTAGACCAGGAGGCACAATTGAGGTTTAAGACACAGATAGGGAGCATCTGGCCAACAGAGGCCAGGGGTCACTTTGTACTTTCTTTCCCTCTTTTTCTTCTCATGCTCCTCTGAGGAGCACTAATCCAAACTCTTTTTGACAATAGAGACCTCATTCCCCAGATACCTCCAATCAATCCCTGCATGTCACAATTCCACCATGAGTGTGATGAGTCAGTAGCAGTGCAGAAGACTTTTACCATGTGATTTGCTACAACCTCTGCTGTTCCAGGCAAGCTAGAACAAAAAGACCCCAGAATCAGTCACCAATTCCTGCAAGAAACTGTGTTTGCCAAGTTGCAGAGCAGGGCCGTGGTCTCAAGAATAAGGAACTATTACATAGTCAAAGGCCAGGGTCTGGAGGGCCTTTGGTGGGAGAATCTGACCTCTACAATAACCTGAAGGATCACACACTAGTGGGCTTTCCAGAAAGACTTTAAGACGGAAAAGGCCGAGGAAGTACTGGTCTAGCATATGAACCTTTCAAGAGAAACCACATCTGTGGTCTCCTGTTGCCGCGGGCAGGGATTATGACTCAAATGTTTGTTCTCTGCTGTCTTCCTCCACACCTCCGAAAACACAAAAGTCCTTTTACCTGTTCAGAAGGGAAGCCTGTGTAGGTGTTGGCATTGCAGGGATGGAGGGGCGAATAGGAGAAGGACAAAGAGAAGAGCAGTCCAGAACGTAGGCGCCACCGATTTGGAACATTCTGCTCATTATTCTCATGTGTCAGGGGTTGAATGAGTTGGCACGTGTGGCTGGGTGAAAAGCTCGGAGGGAGGCTGTAACCTGACCTCATACCCAGGAAATGGAAGAAATGGGACATGGGTCCGGGGATTCATCTTTGGACTTTACTGCAAGGAGACAAAGCGGGAGGGAAAGATGTTCCTTTCACAAAAGTCAAACTGATGAATTTGTGAAATTGGAGAAACTAGCAACAAGAAATCTCCCAGAAATCACAAGGCTGTGGGGGGAGATGATGAAATCAATGTACACACTAGAAAAATATATGCTAAGAAGCCAGGTTGAGGCTCCCACCAAGCCTGGCAGCCTCCAATATTACCCAACCACAGTGGTTGGCCCTGGCTACACATCCGGATGCCCCGCGGACTGTGAGCTCCCACCAGGGGCTGGGCATGGGGCCAGCTCTCTGTCCTCCTGCAATGGACAGTGATGAAGCTCTATCCAGTGATCCTGCAAGACCCCGTCATCAAGACACGTCTCTCCAACCCCAGCTAAAAGGTCACTTCTTCCCTGATACTCCAATTGTATACCTTCCTTCCTCTTAAGGGAGCCCCACTGGCCAAGACAAGTATAAAGCCATCGGCCCCTGTTGTGTGATTGTACATGTGGAACTGAACTAGAGTCATGCCTTTAATGGACACCTTTTTGTGGGCAGACAAAGACACCATGCTGCATTTTGAAGGAAGGACAGAATCTGCTTCAAAACAAAGGGATGTGGGGCAACTTTGGAGACTGATCACTAGTTCTCAGAACAAATGGAGCAGATGAATTGAGAGGATGCCACAGAATGAACACAAATGAAGAGATTTCTCTATTCACAATGCTACGACACTAGATACTTTGGGTCTCCATACCAAGCAAGTCTCCAGTCCTCTGCAGACACCTACCTGGTGTCCAGCAACTTTAGCCAAGACTGACAATAATAACTACACAGAGTTAGCATGGCTGGCACAAGTTGAAGTTTCAGTTGCACAAAATCTCCCCACTTTGGATGCCAATCATCAGTTACCCACACTTATACCTGACTTGACTATCAATCAGAGGTTCCCATGATCCATTCTTCAAGTTCAGTAATTTGCTACAACTCACAAAGCCCAGTGAAGCAATTTACTGCTAACAGTTCATTGCAAAATACAGTAAAAAAAAAAAAGATACAGACACACAGCCAGCTTAGAAGGGCATAGGTGAGGTTAGAAGGGTCTTGAGCATAGAGTTCGGGGCAAGTCACCCTCTGGCACGGGGACGCTTTTGCCAGCCCAGAAGTTCTCCGGATACTTTTATCTTTATGATAGTTTCATTATACAGAATGATGAATTTAATCTTAGGCTACTGAAGATTAATTCAGTCCTCCCGCCCCTCTCCTCCCTGGAAGTTACAGGGTGGACTTGAAATATCCAGCTCTCCTCGGAGCCCTGGGCTGATTCCTCTGGCAACCAGCACCCCCCACGCACCCACCCCGTGCTGAAACCACCTAGTGGCCTCACCATGAGTCACCTCATTAGCACAGATTCAGGTATGGCTGAAATGCTTTATCATGAGTAACAAAACACACTCCTCTATACCCATCCTTCAGGAAACTCCAGGGGTTTCAGAAGCTGTCATAGGAACAGAGAATAATGTACTTGTTACATCACAACACCCCATTGTTTGAGGACTCCATGCTGCCCCTGGCTAGCAGTTATAGGTACAGACTGTAAAAGGTTCACAGCACCTAGAACCCTCTTTCTGGAGCTCAGCTGGGGCTGCCCATCCCCCTGCTACTTCACTGGTCTTTACTCCACATACCCTCACCCCCACCCAACATCAGGGAGGTTTAGCTTTCGCTTTACTTCCTAAGTCCCTTCCTATCACAAGCAGCTGCAGGGTAACTTCCGTCCCAGTCAGGACCAGCAGAATCTTCATTCTTCATTTGCCTGTTGGAGGTCAGTGGCTGCTCTCTGGCCACACCAGAGTGTCTGGGCTGTCCTGAGGGCCTACAGCGGCCACCTGGCTGGTTCCACTGACACTAGCCCTTTACAGATGGCACAATGGCAGCAGCAGCTAAACGAGGGAACTGTCCTTCACAAGACTCTTCCCTCTTCTATCCACATCCATAACCAAACTCCCATGAAGAGCTCTGCATCCTCATCACTCCAAGGAGCACTAGCTGTTGGCGGTTTGCCAGGACTTGTGTGTGAGAGGATATCAAAGTTTGGGGCAAAGGGCTTCATGGCATGGTCCACAATCCCTACTAGGCACTTTGGTCATTCAAAGTCCTTTCTCCGGGACCAGCAGAACTTTTATGTCTGACCCTCCTGCCAGGGCCAGCCACCCATCATCCTCACTGCCTCATTCGGAGCAGTTCAGCTCAGCCCCACTTCCACCTGGGACCCTCATAAGCAAAACACCATCAGTGAGGCCTTTCTCTCCTGGCTGCCACACAGATGGGGAAAGGGGGTTCACTCTTTGCCAGTGGCACAGGAGGGGAGCAGAGAGGCTGAGGGGCTAGGACACCCCTGCTGCAACAAGTTGTCTTGCGCCAGTCACCATGAAGAACCAACCCGCTCCTGTGAAACAGATGCTGGACTCCCTCCCTCAAACAGCGTCAAGCTTGAAACTTCCAGGCTTCCCCTCCAGGGCAGGCAGGCCCAAGATTTTATATCCTGGAGCTCAGATTTTATACCTCGGAGCTCGGAAGGAGGACTTGGAGCCCGCTTGAGGATTCCAGCCGCTCTGCTGTGCTCTGCTTGAAGCGGAAGAGGGAGTAGCTTGCCATTTCCTGTGCCCTCCCGTAACAAGTGCCTCTGTGGACCTGAAGACTGTGGTTAAAGTCATTCTTGAGCTTTTGCATCTCCAAACAAAAGCCTCAGCCCCTGTCACCTTTCTTGGCAAATTTTAAGGCCCAGAAGAAAAGCCAAACAAAACCACCTGCCGGCTTCCTGTGTCAGACCCAGACTCTGTCTTGAATGTGGGCTCTCATGACATGTGCATTCAGCAGCTTCAAGTGAGCGGGCAAGTGAGAGAGCAGGTGCTGCTGCTCAAGCCCCCGGGTGTGCCCGCGCAAGGCTCTGAGTGCGTGGTGGCAGAAGCTTGGATTTCTTCAGGGTTCAGATCCATTTGGGCAGCTGGAAGGACACACTGACTGGGAGGGAGCCAGGAGAAGCCGGGGCTCTCTGAAACTTCCTTCGCTGCTTCCCCTGGGATGGGATGGGCCCCAAGAGTCTCCGAGCCAGGCGGCCTGCTGGGAAGGCTGCCCTCTGACCCCACAGAAGCCAGCCAGACCGGTTTCCCAAGTTTTCTCTGGATGGGGAGGCGGGAGGCTGGTAACCTTACCCTTCACCAGCTCTCCCTGGGGAGACTTCCTGTTACTTTTCAGTCCAGAGGCTGCCAGCACTGAGCCCCTCAGCAGGGTTGTCTGACCCTTTCAAAGCCCTCCCCTTGGTGTTTTTCTCAGGTACCTTTCCTGCACGTTGAGAGACCCAAGGGGAGCGTGTTTCTCTGCTGCACTTTTGGCTGCCGGCCGTGGGCAGCCTTCCTGTGGCTGAGCGTCCTTCTGGTCACAGGGCCTCTTGCTTTCGTCAAAGTGTCGCAGTCCTTTCTGCTGAGCTTCCAGGATAGGCGAGTCGACTTTGCAAGCTCATACCATCACTTAAGCAAAGCAAGATTTTTTTTTTTTTTCAGATTTATTTATTTGTGCATACAGAACTGGGGTACAGGCCAGAGGCTCAGAGGCCGTGAGAGGCTTCACCAGAGACAGAGTGGGGAGCAGAACAGGCAGATCGACGAAGTACACTGCTGAGGCGGGTCAGGAGAGGTCTGCCGCGCCATGTGGTCACCTCCGGGGCAGGCAGGAATCGAACTCATGCAGAGGTGGCTTTAGCTTCTCAGTGCTGTGCTTTAACCTGCTGCGCCACCAGGGAGGCCCCATCAAGATTTTTTTTTTTAATGAAGAGGAAATCTATTTGGACAAAGCCATTATTCTGTATGCCATTCTGGTTTACCCAGGAGTAGAAGGAAAATAGGAGTTAATTCGTGCAGAGTGCCACCCTCAGTTGGGTGACTTGCCCTCCTGCTCACTCCTGCTCAGGCCAGGAGCACCTAGTTTTGCAACAGCAGACTCCACTAAGATCCTAAGTAGTTTTCAAAACCTGTGCCTGATCAAAGAGAAAGCACATTTCTCAGTGCTGGGGAAAACACTGGCTGTGTGGAATTTTCAGTAGCAAGGAGTGGGTATCAAATGTGGTGCCTTCATTTAAGTTCTCAGAAGTTTTAACTATACGAAAAATTTAGCCTGGGGGTGGCTTAGAACTTACCTCATGCCCTCCCCTAACTTCCTTCGCCTCCAGGAAGAAGACTGTCCACCTGTGGCTCCTGCTTTGCAGCTGCTGGATAAGAAGCTCCTGGCAGCAACACCTGGGTCTTCCTCTTTCTTTTGCTGGGCACCCACAACTGTCCTTGGCCCTTCTCAACTTCGCTCAACAGTTGAATTTACTCATTAGTGATTCACAGTCCCACCTGGGTTTTTATGCCTCTTAGCCACAGGGCTTACTGCATGCACTAGATGAGATGGCAGCAAGCATAGGGTCAAAGAAGCAAAATTACACTTTTCGATTCCTAAAGTATTTATAAAGCCATTAGGAAAACAAGATAGATATGTCGAAATGCATAAAATAGAAAATGATGTGCCAAAGATGCATTCACAGAAACAAAGATCCTTATTCCAAATTCCTGTTTTCTTAAAGCAGTTTTTCCTAAAGCATTTCTTCAGGATGCCAGTTTCTCAAGGTGTCAGTGTAGAAAGAAAACATTTTGGTGATTCTACGGATTCCAGAGCAGAATCGGCTGGCTTTTTTAACACTGCATTTCTTGAAATCCTTTTTTTTTTTCTTCTAGGTCAGAAAATTTACCAGTTCATTAGCTTTTTCGTATATTTATAGGGTTGTGCTATCATCTCTCAGATGTAACTGCAGAACATTTTCATCACTGCAAAAAGAAACCCTGTGGCCATTGGTGATGACTCCCCGTACATGCCCTTCCCCCCACCTAGACAAAAACAAACCTACTTTCTCTCTCTATAGGCTTGCTTATTCTCACTATCCACCACATAGGAGCAACCATGCAGGACGTGACCTTCTGGGTCGTGGCCAGCGTTCACCCCCATGTAGTCTGTGTCAGTGCACAGTCCTTCCCACTGAGCAGTAGGATTCTGTTAAAGGAACATGCCTCGTTTTGTTCACCCATTCATCAGTGGGTGGATATTTGAATTGCTTCCACTCTGGCTGCTATGAATAATACTGCCATAAACATTTATTAACATGTTTTGTGTGAACATGATTTCAGTTCTGCATTCAACTGCAGAAACTGAGAAACTGCAAAGCTGTTTTCCAAAGTTGCTGCACTATTCTACATTCCCATCATCAAGATTACTGAGAGTTCTCATGTCTCCATAGCTTTACCACTGTTCTTAATTGTCCCTCTATTTTATATCCTCCTCCTAGTAGGTATGAAATGAGTCGGGTATGCAATTCTCTGATGGCTAATGAGGTTGAGCCTCCTTTCCTGGGCTTTGAAAACTTTTGATACACACTGTGAATCTTCAAAAGTCAGCATGGTAGACACAGTTGTTCCTAAAGTTATGAGTGCTTGGAATCCTCCTGACAGAGGGCAGCCCCTGGAATGCAAAGAGCACACCCCAAAGCTTGTCTCTGCTTAGCAGTGTGAGTTTGGTGATATCTTTAGGTCCATTATTTTTGCAAATTTCATTCAAAGTAAAGAAATATTAACTCTTTCCAGCTTCACATGGAACTTTATCAAGGGTAATGTTGGCTAAAAGAAAAAATGAAGACATAATCTATCTTTGAAAAATTGTGAAAATTCCCTTGTTGACAGGGGTGGTTGAGGAAGTTGGACCCAATGTTTCCCTACTTTGAGCAGTTGCCAGATGCTCCAGAATTGTCCTGTTGCTTCTGCCTCTGAAACGGTTCAGGCCAAGCCCAGTTCTTGGTGCCAGACCCTTGGTCATGAGCTCTCTTGGGGACTCCAAGCATGGGGGAGGGCCACAGCAGTGTGGGGCAGCACTCCAGTCCCTTGCTCTGCTCAGCACTGTAGTAACGGCCTGGGTCTCAGAAATCAAGCAGACCATCAGCCAGAATTCTCAGGTGCTGGCGGGGCTAAGCAGTGCCTCTGGCAGTCCACACATCATTCCGAGTCTTCTCGGGTTTTAAAGAAAAACGCAATCATCTAACCTCTGTCTAGTTTTTTCCTCCCTCTGTCTAGTTTTTCCAACAGGAGGTTGGGCCATAGAGCTAACCGTGGCCTCCCATTCCTCTGGTCTTCTGAGGTACTTCTGCTTGCACTGTGACTATGGATGCGAGGGGTCCCCCAGTGGCCTTCCTGAGGTCTACCATCACGGTTTCCAGACTCGCTGTCCTACATTCCCACTGTATACCTGCCCCACCAACCAGGCAAAGCCTCTCATATGAACCCCATGAGAAGTCCCTTGCCAGAAGCTGAATTTTTCCTTCAATAGAATTCAAATGTGTCCTTTCGTCTAACACCTAAAACCATGGCAAGGCCTATTTTTATAATAAAGTGACAGAGATCAAAAGGGGAGCAATTGGGTATTCGGTAGTTTGTGGACACAGCCTTGGTTGAACCTGCAGGTGAGCTGGCTAGGATAAGCCACTAGTTTGCTGTTGTCCTAGTTGTCTTTGTATAAAGTCAATGACACCTACTACTTTGTGCTTTTTATAGATCACTTTTCATCACCTCTCGCCTCTCCCTCTGAAGAATGAGCATAACTGGTCTTGCCAGGTTATCTGGGCCACACTCTCTGCATCTTTCTTCTTCTGCTTCAGAGTAAGAGAGGACCTCAACTTCCTAAAGCACACAAAGGCCTCCAGGATGTGGGACAGGCGCTCTGGGTAAGGGCCAGTAGGATAGATGATTGCATTTTTCTTTAAAACCTTATTATAAACTTTATAATTTATTTATCATTGCTGTTGTTTATGGCCAAGCTATCATAAGCAGTGGGACTGGTATCAAGGTAGATGTATAGGTTAATGGAACAGAACCAGGAGGCTAGAAGCAGACCTAAATTTATGTAGTAATCTTTTTTTCAACAAGTACACCAAGGAAATGTTTAGAAAGTATAATTTTCAATAAGTGGTGCAGGAAAAAATGAGCAGCCTTATTAAAAAGAAAGAGTAAAAGAAACTTAATTCTTACTTTGCCTTATGTAAAAAATTAATTCAAACTAGATCGTAGACATAAATGTAAGCACTAACTCCAATCTGGAAACACAAGAAAAATGTTAGTGTCTTTGGTTTTGTCACCAATCAAATACAGATCAAATACAGGTCATAAAAGCAATAATCTATTCACTGGATCGCATCAAAATAAAAAAATAAACTTACGTTCTTCAAAAGACATTTATGAGAATGAGAAGGAAAGCCACAGCCTGAGATAAAATATTTGCAAAATACATATGTAATACAAAGACTTACAACCTTGAATGTATAAAGAAGTTAATTACAAGAAGAAAAATAATACAATTGTTTAATGGGCAAAAGATCTAAACAGAGGCTTCACCAAAGAATGTATTGGGGTAGCAAATAAGCACATGAAAAGAACCTCACCATACATAGTCATTAAAGAAATGCAGCTACAACCACAATGAGATACCACTAAACACCCACTAGAGTGGATAAAATGAAAAAGACTGACTCTACCAAGTGTTCGAAGGAGGTGAAACAACAGGAACTGCTGGTAGGAATGGAAAAATAGTATGACCACACTGAAGAGGATATTATCAGTTTTTTAAAAACGTTAAAAATATATCTACCATATGACTCAGCCATTCCACCCTTGGTTATTTACACCCTACAAAAAAATTGAAAACATAGTCACACAAAGACTTGCACCCAAATGTTCATAACAGCTTTATTTGAAATTGTCAAAAACAAGCCAAATGAACCCAGCAGAGGACGGGATTAATAAATTGTGAAGTTATCCATACAACGGGATACTACTCAACCATAAAATGGAAGGAACATTGATGCAAATAAAAGTATAATGGGATCTCAGAATAAATCTGCTGAATAAGAGAAGATGGGCAAAAAGTATACATTATATGTGGTCCTAGTTCTAGAAAATTCTAGAAAACACATTTAATTTATAGTAACAGAAAGTGGATCTGTAATTGCTTATTGGAGGAGGGGGCTGGAGAGCTGGAAGAAGGAACTAGAAAGTGACAAAGAAAACTTTTGGAGGTTTTTGTATAGGATCATTACCTAATTGTGATGATGGTTTCAGAGGTATACACATAGATCAAGCCTTCTCAAATATACACTTTAATTATATACAGTTTATTGTGTGGTAATTACTCTTACAAAGTTATCACAAAACTAATAGAACCCTTATCTCCTGGAGATATTCACTGAACATTTTACAAACAAAATTACTTAAGGGTTGAAATTTGCTTCAAGATAATATAGGTGGTGACATTGATATAAGGGCAATATGGGACCTAGGCAAATGCTGGCAACTGCTGAGATTAGGCTCATTTTCACATGCTCGAAAGATTACATTTTAAAATGCCTCGTAGAAAAAGTGACATTAACCCTAACGGTGTGCTACAGCTTGCTGCCACATTTCTTTCTTTGGAGCTGGTGAGAGATCTGGCTTCTGTGCCCAGAAACCTTATTAAGAGTTACTTAGGTTAATAAAAATATGTATAAGTGGTAGAGTACATATAAATAGACTAAAATTGATGTGAAACAGAATTAGTTAATAATTAATCAATGCCAATCTTTTGCCAGGCTGGGTATTCTCAAAGAAGGAACACGTGACAGGAGTTGGGGACTTTTCATCAGGAGGATTTGGGATTGCTGCAAGACTGACTTTGTGTAGCGCTTTAGAGATTGGTACAGTGGGTATGCCTCAAAGTGTTAAATCATTGAGAAATGTGGACAAGGCATTAGAAAGTAAACCCTGAAGTCACTCTCAGTACCCGGCAACCTGAAAATGAACATCATTATCTGTCATTCCCTCACCCTTTTAAGGATCAACGTTGCAGCCTGCAGAATAGATGGAAAATTCCAGCTTGCTAATAACTAGAAGAAGGCCCTGCTAATGAAATTCTCTTAAATGTCTGATAAACTCTTCCACATTGAACACTAAAAGGATTTTATTACCTGTAGTGTTTGCTAATGTACAGTTGAGCGGAGGGGTCCTGCAGGGTTTGCCCATACCTGATGGGGGATTCAGAGGTCTGAATAGAGACACAGGCACACAACGACAGTGATACAGAGGTCATGAGAGGAGCCCAAGAACATTGGTCATAAAAAGTGGATGGTTGTTCAATTTTACTTAAGCCCACCAACCAGTGTTTGTTTATATGAGCCAGGTAGCTTTGCTTGATATCTTTTAGAATTGTAGTTTTCAATTCTATTTATACAATGTTCAAAAGAGTAATTCAATCTGGTGATGCCAGCAAAAAACATGGAGTAAGGACTTCCAAAATTCTAAAACAATGATAACACTGATTAATCTTTTGAATTAATCAGGATTAACTTTTTCAGAATTCTGAAATTTAACCAAAAGTTTGTATGCAACCAGGGAATAGTTACATAAGTAAAACAACTGAATTTCACTAAGAACAATGAGTTTGTGGCAGTTTAACTTGCCCCATGCCCATCACCTTCTCTCTCAGCTCTATGGTAGCCTTGAAAGCCAATAACTTACAATTATGGAGAAAACCAGCCTGGTGTTTCCCTTAAGAAATGGCACTTGCAAGTCTGTCCTTATTTAATCTGATTTAGAGTTTGTCCAGTGTGAAAAACCATTTCCTCTAGTCCATTGTTAAAAACATTTAGAGGCAATTGTTTACCTTTATACAAGTTTGAGGCATTGGATAACAGGCCAAAAGATAAGCTAATCAAGGAGCTTTAAGTAAAACTAAGGAGTATTATATTAGACCTATGAGATTTGAAAAGCTCTACTATATTCTGGGCAATCTAGAATCTGTGAGAATGAATAAGTAAGGCTCTCCACAGACCTGGATGGTGGGTATATGTAGACAGAAGCCAGGAGGTCTTAGGATATTACTCTGGCTACACTGAGATTCTGCACAAATTAGAGGTTACAGAAGAGGTGTCAGCTGCTTGGCTGCATGGTAAAGGGGCCCCAGGATGCTCACCTCAGCAAAGATACGCAGACTGATTTGTTCTAGACCTTTAAGACATGTAAATAAATAGGAAAGTATGGTCCATACAACGGGAAACAAGTAGTTAATAGAAACTGTCTTCAAGAAAACTCAGATTAAAGGACTTGTTAGAAAAGTCTTTAAATTTAGTTCAAAGAGCTGAAGAAAACCAAGTCTAAGGAACTAAAGGAAAGTATAAGAATGATGTATCATTTACTGGAGACTATCCATAAGGAGAAATTATAAAAAACAAATAGACATTCTGAAGTCAAAAAACACAATAAATGAAATGGAAAATTGACTAGAATAGCAAGAAAGCAGATCTGATCAGGTGGAAGAAAGAATCAGTAAACTTGAAGAGAAGTCAGTTGAGATGATCCCCAACTGAGAAATAGGAAGAGAAAATAATGAAAAGCCTCAGAAAACTGTGGACCACCCTAAAGCACACCAACATATAGAGATCAGGGAAGCAGAAAGAAGGAAAGGAGCAGAAAAAGTTATCTGAAGAAATAATGCCTATAAACTTCTCACATTTTATGGAAAAACATTAAATTACACATCCAAGAAGCTGGATTCCTAGTATAATACTCTAAGAAGAAAATATCAAAGACAAAGAGAATCATGAAAACTTAAATTTTTGAGAGAGAACTGATCATACACAAGCCATTCTCAATAAGATTAATAACTGATTTCTCATCAGGAACCATGGAAACCAGAAGGTAATAGAATAACATATTAAAAGTGCTAAAATGAAAATGACTATCAACTAAGAATTCTACAACCAGCAAAATAATCACTTAAAAATGAAGAAATTAAGGTATTTGTGGAATTTTTAAAAGGCTGAAAGAATTTGTCACTAATAGATTTGTCCTACTAGAACTAGGCAGAGTCCCTCGGGATTAAATGAAAAGACACTAGACAGCATCAAAATCCTCAAAAAGAAATAGAGTGTTAGTAAAGGTAACTGCATAGATAATAAAAGACAATGTGAATGTAGTTTTTGTTGCAAACTCTTTTTTTTCCTTCTCTGTTTGCTTTGAGATGTCTACTTAAAATCAAAATTACAGATCTGTACTGGAAACATAAAATACATAAGATGTTTTTGTATGACTGTAACAGCATAGAGGAGGGAGAAGGGAAAAGAGGTAAAGAGGAGCAAAGCTTTTGCATACTATTGAAGTATCAAGTATTGTTACCTTGTTTTTACTCTAAACTACACTATCATAAATTAAGGTGCTAGTTGTAATCTCCACCACATGGAATTTATTCCAGGAATAAAGCATTGATTGAACATATAAAAATCCATTGTGATTGTAATGTGTCATTTTAATAGGGTAGCGGACAAAACCTAATTATTTCAATAGACACAAAAACATTTGAAAATATCCAACATGTTTTCATGACAAAACACTGTAAGGCAGACAGCTTTCTCAGGTGGATATTTTGAGGTGCTCCGTTGGGTGAGCCAGGGTGAACACTGAGATTTCAGAAGCACTGAAAAACTAATATATATAAGATTGAAGGAACTCAATTTCCCTAGGTGAGGGTGGGGATTCCAGAAGAAGGGTCAGGAATGAGATCTCAAAACAGACAGAACTTTGGCAAAGATGATCCAGTAAGGGATATTTTTCTTTAAAGATTTATTTATTCATACAGAACTGGGGTACAGGCCAGAGGCACAGGGGCGGTGAGAGGATTCACCAGGAACAGAGTGGGGAGCAGAACAGGCAGATCGACAAAGTACACTGCTGAGGGGAGCAGTGGGCGGGTCAGGAGAGGTCTGCTGTGCCATGTGGATCTCCTCCAGGGGCAGGCGGGGATCGAACTCATGTGGAAGTGGCTTAAGCTTCTTAGTGCAGTGCTTTAACCTGCTGCACCACCAGGGAGGGCCCAGTAAGGGATATTTTAACTTAGGAGAATATGAAGTAACCTCTCCCTTGGTCTCTTAAATATCATCTGTAGCCTATGCTTCTCACTAATAATTTTGAAGAAGTGGATTCACTCTGGTTATCTTAAACAGAATTTGAATTCAGTGTTAAATTTAGCATATGATTTAAAACACACATTAACCCCTTGGAGGCAGGATCTAGAAGAGGAACTTCTGACATCTAAAATTTATTATTATTGCTCTGATGACAGTGAATCCAGAACAGGGGCCAGAGGCTGGAGTAGGCAATGCAGATGAGGGTCAACAGTGCGCTTAGTGAGATGAGTGAGTGAGTGAGAAATCACTGGTTGGACATTCCTTGAAAACACTCCAAAAGGAATCATATCAGGAAGAAGGAAGATGATTTAAACTTTAGAGGAAGCAAGAGGAGCAAGTTAAGCCAGTGAAGAGGGCCTTGAGCCAAAGGCAACGGACAACAATACTCCACCTCCATGGCAGAGGTTGACAGTTGTATTGGACAACTTTGGGTCCAGAGTAGCCAACCTGAGACTTGGACCAGGAGGTCCCACAAGTGAACATGTTGGCACATTTTTTTCTTGGAGAGGAGGCCAAAGTTATTAGACCCCAGTGCCTGACATTTTTCTTACGTACCTGTGACAAAGGTTGACCTTCATGTCTGCAGTTTCAAACTGAGGAATATAAACAGGAGAGGTCAGGGGTAAGAGGAGCAGGCAGGGACTGTTTATTCGGGTGTATAGCACTGAGTTTAGTACAAGAGTAATTGTTAAATGCGTATGGTGTGCTTAGCACTATACTTTTGTTTCAAATCAGAAAATGCAAGATCCCTGTCATCTAATCAAGAAACATAAGTGCCTACTGCATACAGTTCCAAGTTCCACACACTGGAAACTGACCAAGATGTCTGGGTGGACTTCTCTTCTTTCCTTTACCTCTTTGTGACGGCCCTTGATATTGAAGCCTACAGATAATTCCCCTAGCGTAAACTTTACTGAAGAGGCATTTGCTTTAGCCAAAACCAACATCAAACTGAATATACTTTTGTCAGTCTGAAAGTGGAAAATCAAGAAATGACCTTTTGTTATGATTTATTCTATCTTCCCATTCTGGCCTCACTGACCCATAGCAAAAAGAATCGGGTGGATGTTTTTTTCTCAACAATATACCAGGATTTCATAATCTGAACTGTAGCCAATGAAGTTGATAGCAAGGTTTTAAATTATATTGTTTTTAATTTGTTTCATCGAGGAGGCTGTAAAATCCCTGACCCTCAGCTTGCCTTTTCATCCGGGTCTTTGTAAAGGCCTTAGGTGATTACTGGAGCCTCCCTGGATGGTGTTTTCACATTTGAACTTATTTAAATGGCTTGCTTGCTACCTGCTCCTTACTACACAGCATATCTTTATACTCTATGTAGGAGTTAAATTGAACACTCAAACCATAAATGCTTTCAGGATGGCAAAGTCCCTCCCACAGAGTGTTCTGCTACCCTGTGAGGGTACTAGTCTTGCCTGCAAGACATTCCATTGAAAATGTTGTATTTGCAAACAAAAAAGCAAGGAAGGCTTGGAAACAAAGGATACCACCTTGACTCTCAAAGGGAATAAATAGCAAGTGCATTTTTAAAAGCTTCAGTCAGGATTTAAGATTAGCAAACTGGGCTTAAAAGACTGATATTTTACCCAGAAAGAACACATGTTCTTTTCTTTCCTTGTATTTCTTATTAGAACAGCTCGCCTCTCAGAGGCCTAACATGTCCTCCAGGGGCAAATACTGAAGCATGAGCCCCTTTCCCTCTCTGAGTACTCCTTTGGGATTATAGAGAGAGCAGAAAAACAGGGTGCTGGGCCCCCAAATCAACAAGAATGATATGAAAGGCAGTTTCTTAATTCCAGTGCCAGCCTATGATTGCACCATGGCACATGAAAACCCATCTGCCTAGGTCTGAATCCTGGCTCCCTTGGGCACATTACTTGACCCTCTAAATCAGTTTCCTCTTCTGCAAAAATGCCATCCTTGTCTTACAGAGTTAGCCTAAGGCCTGGTATCAATAAATGCTCTTCCCTGGGAGGCGCCATCTTGGATGTGTCCACAGATGTGTTCCAGGTAATTGCAAAGGCGATTTTATAAGTCATGAGATCTCAAGGGTATTAGGAACCTTGAAAATTTCCTAGGGGGCCCTTTTGCAGGTGAGGAAATGGAGGTCTCAAGAAAGCTGTGACCTGTGAGGGTCATGCATCAGGAGACTGGGATGAGCACTTTGGCTTCCCTGTCCATTGTTCTTTCCACTGTAGCTGGCTGCCTTCCATTGAACAAGGACATACTGCCAATAAGGAAACCAGAGGCATCTTTTGCTTTTACCTGTTTTTTTTTTTCCTGCTATTTTGTCTTTGTGTGTATATGTATGTGTGTGTTGAATACTTCCTCCATGCAGGTGTAGGATGTAGAATCCAAGTATGCAGCTCAGTGAGGTAAGAATCATATCTTTCTCCAGAACAGAATCTCTTCTTTAGATGCTCATTTTCTTGCAATGAGAGTTTAATCTCAGTTCTTCAGATTTTACCCCTCCGCCCTTCTCTGGAGTTGTAGCTGAGCTTTGATCTGTCACCATCTTGGTGAGGAGAAGGCAGATGACATCCTTGATACCACTGAGCCTGGCTTCTCCCAGGCCTGACTTTCAGCCACAAGATCCTGCAAAGAGCCTACTTCTATGACTCCTGCACCCTGCAAAGGGGAACCCCAGGTGAAAAACAGAGAGTTCAAGTACCACTCCCCCTGCTGCCTGCCACCCCCTAGCATTTAGAGCGACAGAACCACATCATGTCCTTGAAGCTGGATGCCAGAGGAAAACAGCAGTGGGGTAAAGCACACTTAAAACAAACCAACAAATAAAAAAGTCATTTCTACCAAAGTGATTCCTGCCCACATAGGCTGCAAATAGAGTGGAGGAAGTCACAGGCTGGGCTGTAGTTTGTAATTTTTTTTAAAGATTTATTTATTTATGCATATAGAACTGGGGTACAGGCCAGAAGTGGAGGGGCAGTAAGAGGATTCACCACACACAGAGTGGGGAGCAGAACAGGCTGACTGAAAAAGTACACTGTTGAGTCAGGAGAGGTCTGCCGTGCCATGTGGATTACCTCCAGGGCAGGGATCGAATTCATGCTGAAGTGGCTTTAGCTTCTTAGTGCTGTGCTTCAACCTGCTTCACCACCAGGGAGGGCCCAGTTTGTAACCTTTTATATAAACACAATGTCCTGAAGGTTCCTCAAAAGTCCTAAAATGTTTAAAGAGAGGATTCCAAGCTCATCAAACATCCACCCAAAAGGTGGTCATCAGCCTCATCTGGTACACCTGACTTCCCTCTGTGTTACAAGTGACAAGGTTAGTGTGGAGGAAACTGGGTTTCAATGGGTAGACAGAGGGGTGAAAGGGATAGAAAGGGGAGAGTAAGTGAAAACAAGGAGAAGGCTGTTTGATTTTTCTCTATGATGTATGTACGGTCACTCATAATGTCCATGGTTGAAAACTCTTCTGCGGTTTCAGTTTGTGTGGACCATTTTCCATCCCAGGCTGAAACTTTTGAAGGCAGGTGTGTACATGCAAGCTGCACCTTCTCCTTCTTAGGCAATCAGTAGATATGTTATAAGTAAATCAAAGGATGCCTGAGACTCTAAAAATATCGTACTGTTATCAGACAGGTGATATGGGCAAAGAGCGTGCATTCTATATGCATCTGGGAACCACAACATTATACATTTAAAATAAATTATTTTTGGAAACCAGTAAATGCCTGCTAAAAACAGGAATGAACAGTAGAGAAGTGGAAAAAAAATCAAAGCTCTCCCTTTGCCCGCAAAACTCGCCAGAGGCTACCATAGTTAACACTTCATACTACATTTCTTTAATGAAAAAAAAAATTATCTTGTGAAATTGACAGCAACTCATCTTTCATAACTCCTTTTCCTCCTTCTCTTCTAAACTTTAATGTCCTCTATATCTACTTTTGTGTCCTCTTTATCATGTTTTTTTTCCTCCTCCCTCTAGTTATCAAAATATTTGAGTTTATGGATTGATTTGTTTTTATCTGAAATTGACATATATAGGAGTATACCCACTCAAGTGATGACTTGAGATGACTTTGGACACAGTCCAAATATCAAAATAAAGAAGGTTTCTAACACTTTGGAAAAATCTAGGCCTCTTGTTCAATGCTGGCAGTGATGGTTCTGAACGATTTCTGTCACTGTAGTTTTCCATGTTCTGGATTTTCTCAGAAACACGTGGGACACGTGCTTGTCTGTGTCAGCTTCCTTCTGCCCAGCATAGCACTGTGGGATCCATTTTTGTTGTGTATCAAACATCAAGTATGTTCCCTTTTTGTTTTGTAAAGATATTATTCAGACTAAAATCTGTGTGTATGTGTGTGTGTGTGTGTTTTCAAACTTTAAAATTTCTTGGAGGTCAACTGGTGGCTAATTTAAGTGTAAAAACTTTGAGAAAAGAAATTTAAAATTCTCGCCCTACTTTCTTTACTGCACAGAATTGCAGGAGAAAGCAGCATTGTTTTCTGCAAGAGGTCTGTGTGTACAGGCCCTGAGGAATAAGGTCTTCTGTTGAATTGACAATATGTGCAACACTCAAAATATAGTCAGACCCCAGTGTGAAAAATTCAGACTTAGCATTACAGTTATGAGTCACAGAACAACAGTTCTGTCAAATATGCTATATCTGTAACCTAGCTGTGTGGAAGGCTACACCATCTAGGTCGGCATAATTATACTCTGTGATGTTTACAAAATGATGACATCTCCTAACAATGTTACTTACAAAATGTATCCCTGTCCTTAAACGATGTTTGACAATACTTTGGTTAGGTAACAATTTTAGTTGGAAATGAGAATTTATATCCTGGGAGCTATTTTCCAAAGATCTTGAAGATTTACACTGATGGTAACAACAATCACTAGAATATATTGAGCACTAATCCCATTCTCTGGGATCAGATGCACTCTGCATCACCCCACACCCCATGTTACCGATGAACAGCCAGACCTACTGAGCATATGCTCACTTCTCATGACAAATGGAAGCAGGGCACAGTCTGTGTGGCCCAAGAACCCTTTCTCCACTGTGCCACAAGCCTCGTCCTTGGCTGGGATGCCACCTCAGACCACAACCGCATCTTGACAGCCATTTCCTCAAATGGGCCTGAGGATATCTTTTTTTTTTCCTCCCTTTGGGTTTACTTCTGTATCTCAGGAATAGAAAAGGTGCTACAATACTGAGAGTCCCTGTAGAGTGGCTTCGGGACAAGCATGAAAATAAGTGGTTTCTACTTGAACTTTTCCAAGAAGAGACTTTACCCAGCTCCCTTCTCATTCTCATTCATGTCCAGATATGAACCGCTGGGTGGAGACTCCATTCTCAGAGCACAGCAATGACACCGGGGAGAGGATGATGGGGATCAAGGATGTCGAGGAGTACAGGGTTGGGCCAAGAGCCAAGGTTCTGCTTCTCTGTGAGACTGGAGGGTGAGACACAGAGTGGCCTCTGTGAGACCAACAACACACGAGTCTGGGAGGCTCACCAGCAACTTTTCTTGTGCTGGAAGGATCTGAATGTCAGCCCCTCCAGATATAACTGAAAGAGGAGATCCAGTAAACATGGTCACCAAGAGCTAGCTCATTTCTTGGAAAAGGGATTTTCAGAGTTCTCATTGCACATAAGTAGTAGGACTATAAAGACCAAGGTAACCATTCAAGGAATGGAGAAGTTGATTCTCAAAAATTACACTCCAAACCAGAGCTGTGGTTCAGGAAGGGGGTTTTATGTTGTTTCAGTTTTGGCCTCAGAAAGGATGCGCAGCCAGCTCTTTCATCAGAGAGCAAACCTATGGCTTCGCGATGGATACAGGCATCTAGCCCCTGGTGTAGAAAGACACTAAGGACTCACCCTGATCAGACTGGGTGTAATCAGTAGAGCTATGATTTGAGAGGGGAACATTTCAGATGTTAGCGCCTTGGGAGATGTTTCCAAAGAATTTGTCTTCTCTTGGAATGCAGTTTTCCGGCCCACACACTGCAGTTGGGGCTGCTCCCCAGCTATGTCTGATGGAACAAGACCTAAGTCTTGAGTTAGACGCTCGGCTATGGGCATGTAGATACCCCACCCCGTGCTGGGTGCCATTGTGCAGCCAGGAGCTCTGGCGGAGAAATCCTCAGATATTATCAGCCCCATGGCTGTTGCTTATTGGTCCTTTGGTCAACTTCTGCACCTCATCGATAGTCTACTCTATGACACTCTTCATTGCATGCACATTTCTGGCTCTGCCTGTTGGCAGACTGTTTATTTCCAATATTTTCTGATGGGAACCGATCTCAGAAGAGTGAAGGATCAGAAAAGTTCCCAGGAATGTATTACAGAAGAACTTTACCTGCCCAACAGGTTCCTTTACAGATAAATCATTCCTTTCCTCTGGGAAACCAGATCTCAGAGAACAATGAGATAGGATTTGAGATCTTCAGTTTTCTTCTTGGGCAGCTGCTGAGCCCAAAAATGTGCCTAAAGGGAAAGCCTCATTTGGGGAAGTGGAGAGACTAGAGTTCTTTGTTTTGAAAATAGAGAACAACTCTTCTCACCATCTTGTCCCCTCTTCTTCCCTTCCAACTAGAATATCATCTCCTCAGTCCCAATGAAGAACCAATCAAATGTCAGGGATCAGTGGACAATGATGAAGAAATAGCGAGAAGCCTAACTGTCTGAGGAGCCATGAGTCTGGAGCCCTGGAGGCAGCTCTTTTCCAGGGCCAAGACCGACTGAGTATCCTCTGTGCATGAAGAAGCCCTGTAAGGGTGGGAGTAGAAAGGAGATAGAGAGGAAAGAAGGAACCAAATGAGAGTTTGCATGCTCCACTGCCAAGCCCTTTGGAAATCTCCAGCCTGCCTTTCTACCACCTCCCACCTCACAAATGTGCTGGGCCCCCTGGCCCCTTTTGATGTCTGTCTGACATCATAAACCTATCACCAGGTCACCTGGGTATCTTCCCTGGCAACGTGCATGGTGCCTAGCGTGGGAATTACAGGGACATGATTGGTAGGGCGATTTGGAGGCAGTTGAGGAAGGGGCTGGGCCCACACTGAACAGTAGTGCGCTGAGGTCTGGGGCAAAGGGCAGATGGGGCCAGTCTGCATTGTATGGAGTGATTGTCTCCCTGGCTACAGCTCATCCAGGTGGACTTGTGAGCTTCACAGGTCTAATTAGATTATCTTGGGCATATTCTAGTTAGAGAATATAGTATGGGCTGACTTTAACTATGTCTTTAGTAACAGAATTTTTTAAGCAAAGTTTTGATGAGTATTTAGGAATATAGAGAGAAGAGTTAAATATCTAGAGATGTAGCTAGACATACATGTTTAAAATAATGTACAAGTGTGGAAATGCTGGAAATGCTGCCCCTTTCCCCCACGCTTACATTGTCGCAGCCCGGTACCTTTGTCATCACCAGGTCCTCTTTGATTAGGTCGCAGTTCATTCACAAGTAGCTCTCCGGCTGCACAGTCCTGGAGGAGGATGAAGTTTGCCTTCACTCTTTGGTTTGTGGTGGTTCTGTGCTCTGTGCCAACACCTTACCAGTGTGTCTTTTAGCGGCTCCTCCAAAGACTGGATTATTATTTTCAACCCTTGGGATGGTCCAGCTGGTGTTATATTTCTGTGCCTCTCTTATTGACCCTATTCACATCTAAACCTGGCATTGTTTGCAGATGTTGATGTCACAACAGGGATGGTTCTTTCCCTGGGCTGACTTTGTACTCAAATTAAATTGTTAAAAATCATGGCCCAAATAAGTGCCCTGTAATAGGAGAAGTTTTATGAGGATTTGACTCTGAAGTGACTTCCTCTCTTCTGCAGTAAAAGTTTAAGAACCAAACCAAATCTTGCCTTGGATCTGGGTATAGTATTGCAAAAGCAATGTGGGGGGCAGCAGGGGGTGCTGTTTGACTCACTGTGTGCTGACCAGGTCATTGTGAAGTTGGCCAGGGTCTTAGCAACCCTGGACTTGAGAGCCAAACCTAAGTCAAGAAGGGCCAATGGACTGGGCTGGCCCGACAGAGGCTGCCCAAGGCCCGATGGCAGAGGACTCCTAGGGTGAGGCTCAGCTCAAGTCTCTTGACTCACAGCCTCTTTCCCAGGGCTTCTTCCTAAATATGTGTGCCCCAAATTGTCACCAGATCTCAGGAAAACACTAGATTTGTCTGGAATAAACACTAATCCCATAGTGCATCTACTCTTTACCAGATCAGCAATTCTTACTAGGTCTTCTGTTTTTCTTGGGTTTTTCTTAGGCACCTCCCAAATCTTTCCCCTTTCCTTGATTATACTCACATAAACATTCAGTTTTGTAGCCCTACTATATTCTCAGACATAACTAGGTTTGCCCACTTGGATTTCCCTCCCCAGTGTCATGTTGGGCCCCCTACCTCTTAAGTTATTTTTTGTCCATGCTCAGAAGCCAAAGCCTGCCCTACCACTTCACCTTCTCTCTTTCCCCTGCTCCTCTCAGGGGAAGTTCTGTCAGAGGATCATGAAGGAGAAAATCTGAGCCTCAGGTTCTTCCCTTGGGCAAACAGGACTAGATGGATGACATAATCCTTTCAAATCTTAGAAAAACAAGCTTGTGGCTCTTGTGTCCCTTGGGCCCTCATTTTGGTTGCCACAGGGCACCAGGCAGAAGGCCAGGAAGCACAACTCCAGCCTTGAAACTTGCAGAGCTCCCGGGGTAGCTTCTCAGCTGCTGCCAGCTTCCCCTTGCAAAAACTTGAACTGTATAGAACCTTACACAAGACTCCCTTCTTGCTTCCCAAGGCCTGCAATTGCTTGATCACAAACTTACTTCCACTTCCTCTCCTTGTGTGTTGACTGATAGCTTGACTTAGCCTCCTGATGTTGGAAAGTGGGTGAGCTGCTGCTCTGGGCTTAGGAAAGAGCAGGTTCCATGAGACACTGAATGCCTATCATTTTGGTTCGTTTTAAAGAAAAGTGAGGTATCTCAAAGAAAAATGGAGCCAAAATACTAAAGGGAGTTGAATATCCCAAACATAAGGGAGAATGCTCACATATCCATCAGGAGTTTCATGCATAAACAAATAATGAGATAATCACACAATGGAATACCATCCCTAAGAAAAAGAATGAGGCCCTCCCTGGTGACACAACAGGTTAGGATGCAGCACTGCAAGCTGGCCGCAGTCACTTCATTTTAAATCTTTAAAAAAGAAAAAGAGGCTCTCCCTGGTGGCACAGTGGGTTAAAGTGCAGCACTGAGAAGCTAAAGCCACTTCCGCATGAGTTTGATCCCTGCCTGCCCCGGAGGTGACCACATGGTGCGGCAGACCTCTCCTGACCGCCCGCTGCTCCCCTCAGCAGTGTACTTCATTGATCTGCCTGTTCTGCCCCCCCACTCTGTCTGGTGAATCCTCTCGCCGCCCCTGAGCCTTTGGCCTATACCCCAGTTCTGTATGCACAAATAAATAAATCTTTAACAAAAAAAAAAAGAAAGAAAAGAAAAGAAAAAGAGAAAGAATGAGCTGAAATGGGCACAAAGACTTGGCTAAATCTACCAGGCATCATGTGCAAAAGAACACAAAGACAAAAGAACACGTAATAAATGATTCCATTTATATAAAGCTCAGGAACAGGCAAAGGTAATGTAAGTTGATAGAGGTTGGAGGGGCGACTACTGAGGAGCAGGGAAGGAAGGTGGATTGACTGGGAAGGAATATAAGGGATCTTCTGAAAAATACTCTATATCTCATCACTCAGAGTGATGATCACAAATATATAGTTGTGTGTAAAAATTAATCATGCTTTACCTTTAAGATATATGCACTTTATATGTGTGTGTTATAGCTCAATAAAAACTTTACAGTGGGAATGAGGAGTCAGTGAAGGAAAGAGGGGTGAAGGTTCAGAAATTGAAGTAAGAGACCAGAGAAAAACATTCAGTAAAAGAGCAATGGGGGGCCCTCCCTGGTGGAACAGCAGGTTAAAGCACAGCACTGAGAAGCTAAAGCCACTTCAGCGTGAGTTTGATCCCCGCCTGCCCCAGAGGTGACCCACATGGTGCGGCAGACCTCTCCTGACCCGCCCGCTGCTCCCCTCAGCAGTATACGTCATGACTCTGCCTGTTCTGCTCCCCACTCTGTCTTTGGTGAAGCCTCTCACCGCCCTTGCACCTCTGGCTTGTACCCCACTTCAGTATGAATAAATAAATAAATCTTAAAAAAAAAAAAAGGCAATGGAGTTGACTAGTTGACTAATGTAGTAAGATTCTTGGATTTGGTGGCTAAGAAATTATTTGTCCTGAAAGAAAAATTTTTAATATGGTAACTTCAGCATGAAGAACAATCAGGGATAAGGAAGTTCATGGATGATGGTGTTGTTCTTGTGCAATTTTGGATGTGGCGAAGGAAGTCAATATGCAAAGAAAGGCAGCCACTAGAATAGAAGAGCGAGAAAGAAAGACAGACAGAGATAGGTTGGAGCAAGATCCTAGAAGAAGCAATCCAGGGCTTAGGTGGGAAGAGGAGGATTAATGAGAAAGAAAGGAAAAAAGGGTGATGCTGGTATGCAGAGCCTCTCTGCTGAAGAAACTGTTTCCTAACATGGCTAACAGCTCAGGCTGAGGACATAAACGCCAACTGTAGGTTTATACACCAACAATGAACACATGAAAACCCAATTTTAAAATATAATGTGATTTGCAATTTGAAAAAAAGCTCAGGTACTAATCTAGGGGAACAAGCACATGACTCCACACTATCAATGCTGATGGAGGAATCAAGATAGTCTAAGTAATTGGAGAGACAATTTATCTATGGGTTGAAAAGACTCAACTTAGTAAATTGATGTATGGTTTTAATAAAATCTCCACAAAAACATTAAGTATTATCTGTAGATATAGATAAGATTATTCTGAATGAAAATGGAATGTCAAAGAAACAAAAATAACTACAGCGATTCTGAAAAAGATGAAGAAACAAGAATCACTTTGCCCAATGACAAAGCTTATGATAAGAGTAATGGTCAAGATGGGAAGGCCTTGGTGAGGTACATGGATGAATGGAACACTATAAAGAACCAAATGATTTTTTAAAAGGTGCAAAAACAATTCAATAGATGAAGGAGAACCATTTTAACAAGCCGTACTGGAGTGACTTGATCACAGAACCCATAGGCAAAGCCGGAGAGAAAGAGAAAAAGAGAGAATCAAAATTGAGCTTACATTATACAAACATTTTTAAGGAATCAAATGTAACAGGTAAAATATAAAACTTTCAGAGAAAACCTTTAGGACCTAGTACTAGGCTAGAGTTGTCATGTCTATCTTTCTGAGGGATATTGGACTGTAATTTTTTGAAATGTCTTTGGCTGTAGTTATCAGAGTGACTTCTGGGCTTATAAATTAGAAAGTGTTTCTTTCTCTACTGTTTTCTGGATAGTGATTTATATGATTGGTGTTAATACTTCATTAAGTGTTTGATAGAATTCTCTGGTAAAATCCCCTGAGCCTGGAAGTTTCTTTGTATAGAATTTTAAATTAATGAACAATGTGTCCTTAATGTTACACATCTGCTCAAGTGATCTGTTTCATACTGATGGCTTGTGGTACCCTGCATTTTTCAAGCAATGGATCCCTTTCATATAAGATGTCAAATTTATATGTAAAGTTATTCACAGTATATTCTTATTAACCTTTTGATGGCTACAGTGCCTGCAGTGATAGCCACTGTTTCATTTGTCATATTGATGATTTATGTCTTCTCTCTATTGCAGGGGGATTGCAATCAGTTTTTAATTTTACTGATTTTTTCCAAGGACCCAAGCTTTTTTTCATGGTTCTATGTTTTGATTTGTTCTTTGTTTTGTTTTCATTTTTGCTTTCTGTTCATAGGTTTTAAAATTTTTCTTCCTTCTGTTTATTTTGGGATAATTTTCCTCTCTTTTAACAGTTTCTTGAGGTAAGGATTTAGATTATTATTGAATTTTAATTTTTTACTATTTTCTGATGAAAAAATAATGGTATAAATTTTCCCCTTAATATTGCTTTAGTGCATCCCATAGATTTTGATGTGCTTTATTTTTATCTTCCTTTAGCTTAATTATGTTTTTCCTTGAATGTGGGTTCCTCTTAAGCCATAATTATTTGGAAAGAGACTGTTTGGTTTCTAACTATTTGAAATTTTCCTTTTGTATTTCTGTCACTAATTTCCAGTTTGATTTCATTATAGTCAAAGAACACTGTGTCATTTTAATTCATTTACAATTGTTACATGGCCCAAGATATGAAGTATCTTGAGGTGTATAATCTGTATGGACATGGAAACAACAGGTATTCTGCTGGTTTGGGATGGAACATTCTGTATATGCCAATTTGATCCTGTTCGTTGGTGGTATGATTGAGTTCTTCTGTATCTTGCTGATTTTCTGTTTTTTTTCCTACCACTTGTAGAAAGAGAAAAATTCAAATATCCAACTATGACTTTGAATTTGTCTATTTCTCCTTTGCGTTCTAGTAATTTTGCCTCACATATTTTGGATGCCTCGTCCTCATCAGGGGCTGCCTGGCCACGCTCCCCAGGTGTTCTCATTCTTACTACAGAGGAGGGTGAGCAGCTCCTGTTATGTCCTGTGGGGATAAAATTCCTGAGTCCTAACTCTCACTTGGCCCTTTGTAATAAGGCCCTGATGGATGGATGCCTGGTGGGGACTGAGCTCCCATGTCAGCCTACACCTTTCAGAGTCTTGTGCTGGTTTCACATAGTGTCCAGGGTTTTTAATTGTATTTATCAGGAAGAATTGTGAAAAGTAGATCTACTCCATCTTTCCAGAAAGATAAATTTCAAAGTGCTGCACTTTTCAAATCACTAACTCAGCTAGATTTGAGCAGTGAACAGCACTGGTGTGTCCCTTCTGTCTCTCCAAGGCAGCAGGCTGGAGAGGGGGCTGCCATCATACTCATGACCCATGACAACAGTGAGGTGTGGGGCTTCCTGAGAGCAGGTTGGGCCCTGACCCTGCAGCAGGGGAATTGTCAGCTGGGTTGGTGGCGCTGGTGGGTAGGTCAAGATTGAGTGGTATTCAGGTTCTAGGTGCTGCAGGCTGCCCACAGCTACTGTCCCAGGGATGCACCACTGGGGACTGTGGTCTGAGAAGGGAATGTGGCTGCCAGATTCCCGAGAGGTTGGGGCCTGGTTGGCCCTGGTCTTCCCCATGAAAGCAGGAGAACCCACATATGGACAGTAGCAGGAGGACAGTTGGAAATGCCACTGTGCCTGTGGAGGGCTGTCCACCGGGTGCACAGGCCCAGACAGCTCAAGGCAGACCGGGAGCCTCAGAATTGAGCACTTGATGCTGGCTTAGTGGTCTGCCCCTCCAGAAGCTGTATTAGCATTTTAATAAGACTTCTCAGTTCCCACCCCCAGGAGTCAATGATGTGCCACAGTCTGTTGCAGAGCTCAGAGGAGCGAAGAGGGGAGACTTCAGGGTCACAGGCTCCCCAGAGGGCTGATGATGCCTCCAGGGCAGACAGGAGAGGGAAAAGCTTGAAAGGAACTTGAGGTTGAGGTATTTGGAGAGAGGGGGTGCTGTCCCTGAGAGAGAGAGGAAAGACAGCAGGGCAGCACAAAGACAGAAATAGATTAATTTTATTCTTCCCTCATGGATGAATGGTCTTGTCTGCCCAGAAACAGAACAGGCTGGGTTCCAGAGCTGTGACTGTGTTAATTGCCATCCCGGCAGGGACAGAGAGAAGGACATAGAGGAGAGGAGAGAGAAAGACTAGGGGGAGTGTTTAAAAGTCTTTTTATCTCTGTGAGAAAACAGCAAATTATCGGTGGTGGTGGTAGCAGTTGCAGAGATGGCAGGGTTGGGATGTGTGTGTGAGAGAGAGCATGTGCATGTGTGTGTTGAAATGGGCGAAACACATGTGAGTTAGGCCAAAGAACAGCAATACAAATTCTTTCATAACAACCCATAGCAAGGTCAGGGTCTCTCTGGTTGACTCTCTACACTAGGGGCCTCTGGGGTCTCCAAACCGGCCCTGGGCCTTCTCCTCTAGCCCTACCTTAGTTCCAGCACTCTGAAGGCCACTAAAGAAACTTCTCTCCAACAGCCCTCCCTATATCAGCACCTCTCCACCTAGAAAGTCTTAACCCCGCCTTCCAGTCCACTCACTTGCCTTCTTCTTCCTCTACTTAGTCCTGGGTTCATTCCAGGTGGCCATTCTGAGCAGAACTCAGTGTGGTTCCACTTACGTGCTTCTCATTTATGGTATTTTGTTCCATCATCCTTGACTCTCTTTCACCCTTGTCTTCCCACAGCCTTTGCCAGAAAAAAAAACCCAGACTAGGGGCCATCCTCCCCATCCACCTTCTCACTCCACACACCATCCTCTAGGATGTGCTGAAGGCTGAGGTGAGTCTCACGCTGTGCTGCGGAGGTTCAGGGTAGGCCCCAGATTAAGGTAGATCAGCTGCCCTGTGACTGATGCCTCCATGGCCCCAGGCATCTCTTCTCAAAGATCTGTCTGACATTCCTCAGGCAAACACCCTCCATTTCAAGTCTCTGGGCTAACCTCACTCCCTTATCTGTACATAACCTCTCTTTCCCTTCCTCCCCTCCTTTCTGGACCACATCCCATCCTTTTTCAGCCAGTCTCTTGAACAACTTTCTCATCCTGTTCTTTAGAGAAAGAGCCATTTGCCAAACTCTGAATCTCAATAAAAATTCCCAAATCAAAATCAATTTTTCACCTTCACAGACTGTCAAATCACCAAAGATGTACTTGTCTTCGTTTCTTTTTCTTTACAAAATACATAATAATATGTGTTGATGAGGAAGTTTCAAAGGCACTAAAGATGTTTTTCAAAATTCTAGCCTTTGGTTTCTATTTTAAACAGATAGATGTTTTACTTTTAGTTTTTCCATCACTATCTGGATTGGATTTACGGATATGTCATTCCCATTTGAGAAACAGACTACTTCTCTAAAGTTACGTATAAAAGTTTTGGAATTTGTGAGGCTTTTTAAATTTTAACCTTTGGTTGCAAAGAAGATGACTTTGCCCTTCAAGTGTAATTTTATACCAATTTGCATCTCCTCTATTTTTTCCAAGTGGTTTGGCAGCCATCCAAATAACAGTTTCTTCTACATGTTAATTTTCACATATCCATGACAATTTCCCCAATGGTGAAATCCCAAAGTGGGAGCTATTGTCCAACTTAGGCACACGTCTTCAAAATTACAGTTGACAGTAAATGCAGTTGGGGGGAAAATCCATCCTCTGACCCCCAAAATATGGTGTATTCAAGAAGTGGCCTGCTCTTTAAGTATTGAAACCCACATAAAGTTGACATTTACCAGAGCTGGATTGAGAAATTCATAGCAAAATGTCCAGTGAAAATATATCTGACAACTTGTAAACCAATTAAACTGTTAAATGTAAGTGAAACAGAAAACCAAGCCTAGGGGAACATCTCCAGTGTTGTAGAAACCATAGCTCACAAACTGCTATAATTTTTCAAGTAATTAACCAAAACAACTTTTGGGTGAATTCCAGGGCTTGTTCATCAAGGAGATGGGTTCTTCTGCAAATTGTTTTGCAGCAAATAGGTTTTCAGCTAATTGACTTTCGGGCAATGATGATTGGTTATTTGCAAACTGTTTTCTTGAGCCTCTCTGTGAGGTTTCCTGAATCTTCCCTCTCTAAGTCACATATCAGATACTGCAGTTCCCAAACCCTCCAGCCTTCATTCTGTTAGCCAATGTAAGAGGCCGGACACCCAGTCCAGTCAGCAGAGAGCAGGGCCTCCCCCACCCTAGCACTGACTGACCCCTCAGAGGAGTACTTTGACCAAGCGCCTGTACCTTCTTCCTTCAAACTCACATTCTAATCCCTTCATTCACACTCTAATCCTTGTGGGTGTATTCTTCTCCCCACATTCATTTATCTAAGAACCCTTAGGCCCATTAAGACTGCCAGACTCCACTCTACTTACCAAAAAATGGGGTCTGCCTGGCTGTAACAGCCAGGTCCCTGTGCTGCTTTGCATCGGAAGCTCTCGATTCCTTTCCCCGTTGGGGCCTTTTCCCTTCCAAACCACAGTCCTCTTGCCCTCTGGCCTTTCTTCAGCAACTCCTATTGAGTTCCTAGGGATTTCATCTCACTCCATCCTGCCCTCTCTTTTCACACACAAAATGGGAGAAAACCACCCTTTCCAGAACCAAGCAGGCTTCAGAAGGTGGTGCTACAGGCACCCCGTGTGAACTGGGCTGCCTGTCTATGGGGCCTCATCCGCACCCTTAAAATTTAGTTGTACCGGCCCTCCCTGGTGGCGCAGTGGGTTAAAGCACAGCACTAAGAAGCTAAAGCCACTTCCGCATGAGTTTGATCCCCGCCTGCCCCGGAGGTGACCACATGGCGTGGCAGACCTCTCCTGACCCGCCCGCTGCTCCCCTCAGCAGTGTACTTCGTCAATCTGCCTGTTCTGTTCCCCACTCTGTCTCTGGTGAAGCCTCTCGCTGCCCCTGAGCCTCTGGCCTGTACCCCAGTTCTGTATGCACAAATAAATAAATCTTTAAAAAAAAAAAATTTAGTTGTACCACAGGCACACACCAAAGGGTCAATAATGGGTTTACCTGCAAAAGGGGAAAGGAAAAGGAACAACCCAGGGAAAGAGAGAGAGATACAAGTTAACTGAAATATCTTACCAGGGGCTGACTTGGAGCTCTGGTAACAAACTAACTGCTAGTCCCTGGTCACGCAGCTGCTCGAGCTAGAGAGTGCAGTAGCAAATGGCGCCCTATTTATCCCCCAATGTCCCAGAATTCCTGCTAGCTCCGCCCTTGGGTCCTCACAGTTCTCTCCCTGGTACTGCTGGGAGTTGTAGTTTGCAATCACTGGAGTAGGGTGGGTAGAGTCCACAAAGCTGGAGTAGGGGGTGGAGTCCACAGAACTCTGCAGAGTTCCTTTAGGACATCCTTCCTCTTAACAGTGGTGGCCAGCAAAGAAGTCTGGCCACTCTCTGCATGGAACGATGCTGCAGTTCTATAAATTGCAATTTCAAGAAATCACTCATGCATCTCCACAGAACTGCTGTCTTCCATCTTGACAAAGCTTCCCGCTTGACCCCTCATCCCCATCTTCCTGACTTCTATTCACAGCCAAGCTGCCTGACACACTGCTGGCAGCATCCTCCTTTGTCCCAACCAGCAGACATTATTTCTGATCTTTTTCTGAGCTGACTTTACTGCAACATTAGGCACCTCCTCCCAGAAATTCACTTTGTCCAGCTGCTAGCATGCAGACTGACTCTAAATGGGTTCTGACATTTGCCTCATATAAACAAGGAAACTCCTAGTGTGTAAGACCTGCAATAGAAAAGAACTGTAATAGAAGTTTGCATAGAACGAGAAGAAAGGATACTAATTTCCCACTAAACACCCAAAGTCACCCATCCCTCTTGGGAAAATGTCCAATCAAACAGGGTTGGCCAAAAGTGGAGCCACTGAGGCCCAAAAGCTTGCCACAAGTTTAAGGCACCTTAAGTGAAGAACCATAGGCAAGGGGCAGATGGGACCAGGCACTGGAAAGAGAGGAGCAAAATCAAAGTTTAAGTTAAGATGAAGACTTTGCCATTGCCAGAGGGTGGGGCAGGGGGTTGCATCCTTTCCTCCTATTTGTGGAAATGGAATTTGCATTTCTCTGTCTCCCCAGGACTCTGCACAAGGAAGCTGCTCCCCCTCTGCACAAGGAAGCAGGTGATGCTGGTTCAGCTGGGAGGCCTGTGGTTTGAAAGCAGGTGGTCAGGAGGCCCTGGACAACATACAAGTGACGCACACATTCATTGAGCAAACGCACCAAGTGCATCTGGCCTTGCCTCAAGGTGGTGGGCTTCTTCTTCTGTACCATGACGCTTGAATTAGAGATTCTGGCCCCTCTCGGCTTGCTTTCTTGACAGCCCTCAGGGCCCAAACTTGTGCCTTGGTGGCCATCAGAGGGGACAGGTAGTTTAGAGCCTTCTTAGATCAGGTCACCAGACTTTGAGGGGTCTCGCTGCTGGATCACCCCTTAGCTGCCACTGACCAAACACATCCAGGCGATCAAATGCTTTCCTGACTATGGTCCATGGGGCATGCCAGGTACAGTGTCATCAAAAGGGCAGCCAAGCAGGAGGTGGCACCTGACCAATAGGCTATTTCCTCAGGACAAGAGAGACAAAGTGTAACACTCCATAATGAGGAAGAACCCTGACCCAGGGCTCTTTGAGAGAGGAGGGAGCCAATTCAGAATAAAAATGGCATCCCGGCATCAGTGGTTAGAAGTGACCAACCAGCTGAGGCATTGTGGGGCACAGCATGCCTGGCATCAATGAGGTGATGAGATTGAGAAAATTCCATGCAAAATAATCTCTAAATGTACAGAAACCCAAGGGGCAGGCAGCAGGGGGCTTAACTGCCTCAGAACCATGGAGACTTCACTAGTTTATAGAAATCATTCAACACATTAGTCATGAAATTGAAATATCAATGAAGAACTGTGTTTGGCCTAATATATTACCAAGCATTAACATTTTAATGGCAACTTGTAATGCTGACAAGGATATATAAAACTGCTATCTTCACATGTTGCTCTTGACAGTATGTATTTGTACAATCTCCTAGGAAGGGCAATTTATCATTATGTGTCAAGAATTGCAAGAGTTCATGACCCTCTCCACAAAGAAAATAATCTAAAATGTGGAGGAAAATTTTATCAGAGAGTTAATTGTCATTTTGATAGACACGTCAAGTGTTCAAATTAAAGTTCATGACTAAACATTCATAAATGTTTTCACATTGTGTGAGGGATTGAAATGACGGCTGTGATAACAGCATGGCAACACAGGGGTGCTGTGAGAACACAGCTCCTGGGTCTGTGAGACGACCAGAGAGGGAAAGCTTTTGTAAGAAAGGGAAACCTGAGTTAATCCAAAATAATGACTGCGGTTGTGTCTAGGTATAGGAGGAATGAGAGATTACTTTTTTTTTTTTTTTTTTTAGGGTCGTGCCAGTGGAATTTTTTTTAAAGGGTAGTTGGGGGCCCTCCCTGGTGGCACAGTGTGTTAAATCACAGCACTAAGAAGCTAAAGCCACTTCAGCATGAGTTTGATCCCCACCCTGGAGGTGACCCACATGGCACGGAAGACCTCTCCTGACTCACCCGCTGCTCCCCTCAGCAGTGTACTTTGTCAGTTGGCCTGTTCTGCTCCCCACTCTGTCTCTGGTGAAGCCCCTCACTGCTCCTGCACTTCTGAACTGTACCCTAGCTCTGTATGCATAAATAAATAAATCCTATAAAAATAAAAAGGGCAGCTGGATGGGAAGAAGGTTTTTAGGAAGGGAAGGTCACCTAAACTTCCAGGTGACATAACGTTTTGCTTTCATTTGTACAGGGCAGGGATACAGACATAAGGAAAGCGCAGGGTGAAGACAAGATATTGAAGCTGCTGCTAAGCATTTTCCTGGGATACTGACATATCTGGGGAAGGAATGAGCTGCTCTTAACTGGTGAGAGGTTGGAGACCTCACAGAGGTTCTCTTTGGGAGTCTTCTGGCTTTAAAATAAGCAGACTCTGAGCCAATCTGGCATGTACAGGTAAGTTACCACCCCCCAACCCCACCACCGCCAGGGGAACCTGAAAATGTGATGACATCAACTCTGAAGAGGCTCCAAGGAATGGGTGAGGAAGGAGGCCAAGGGAAAAGGGTGGCACAGAGGAAGGACACCAGAGGACAGGGTAGTCACAGTGTCTGCACTTGGGGATTCTGGAAAGGGAATTCTAGGCTTCTAGTGGGAGGGACATGGAGTGTAGATTTGAGATGGAATATGAATATGCCTTCAGAGTTAAACTGGGACAAGTTTATAGGGTACCCATGTAGCCAGAGCCTGGAGTCAGACTTCACCTAGTAAGAGTTAGCTGACTATATGAATGAATAAATGCATGCATGCAAGGGGCTTGATGCCAAGCACTGGGGTGCAAAAACAGGATCTCAATTTAGTTGAACATTATCTAGTCAGACTTACCATGTGCCACTACAACTAGCTCTTAGAAACATCAAAACATTTTCTTAAATAATTTCTATTGAGGTAATATGTCAATCAATTAGAAAGTATGAATGGAGATACTGAGAGTGTCTTAGAATAAGCCTCGTGGGACACAAAAGAACAAGTTCTGTTTTACAAGGGGCAGCCCATCTGTTCTTTTTCCCCACAGGTAGTTTCTTACTCTCGGATGTTGACTAATAGTCTGTTAGGACCTATGCTACAAAATCAGGTATCATGTTGGAAATGGGCACATCATTAATCTGTGGCCAGATGAGGAAGGTGGAAACAGACCTGATGTAAACCAGGTGAAGGCACATGTCTTTTAGAGTTAAGATCAGGCAAGAAAATATGCAAACTTCAGGGGAAACCATTTCATCTTCAAGATGTGTATACTACATTCTCATTTTACACTGGGAGTGATTTTAACTCACCAGTTTATTTGCATATGGACAAAGAGGAACTTAAAACACTTTCATTATCTTAAGAGAGTGTTCAGCCAGCTGAAAAGAATGTTCTTCCTGACAGCAATTCATCTTGGTGAGCCTCCTCAATGGTCTCAGGCCAGGGCTTTGCCGAGCCACCCACTGAGCAGGGCCTTCACATAGAGCCCAGTCATTTGCTCACCAGAGGCCCGATGATGACAGCCAGGGAACTTAGGGTCTCCCTAGGGGATTGTTTCACTGCTGTTGGGATTTTTGGGTTTTATCATTAGGTAAAAAGCATCATATTTAGGTAAAGTTGTGTACTTAGTGAAAAACGCAGATTTTAAAATATTGATAAAATTTCTTGGAATCCAAAAAGGAGGGCCTTCTTTTTCATCTAGTTTTTCTTTCTGCTGCTAAACAGGTGCCTATTTTGTTTTATAAAGATTTCCAAGTAGAATGCTTAAGGAAAAAAAAAAGGGAAGTTGCAGAATAATAGGTATACCCTAATGCCAGCTGTGTTCACACTCCACTCCCCCCACACACGCTAAGCCATTAATAGGAGTGATATCTAGGGCAATGGACATAAAAAAAATTCATTTGCTCAATTTTCGCTTCTAATGTGTGATTATTTCACAGTGAGTTTTTATTACTTTTGCAGTTAAAACCAATAAAGATCAAATATTAAAGACTATTACCCTCAAGATCCTCTTCCTCTTTGCGTCGGACTCTTTCCTAATGATGAACCATTTCCCAAGTTAAAGTAGCCTCATAATATTTTCTTTAAAAAAAAAAGATTTATTTATTTATTGATTGATTGATGCATATAGGGACAGGGTGTAGGCCAGAAGTGCAGCGGATAAGAGGATTCACCAGAGACAGAGTGGAGAGCAGAAAAGACAAATGCACTGAAATACACTGCTGAGGGGAGCAGCGGGTGAAGTGGGAGAGGGGAGAGACCTGCTGTGCCATGTGGGTCAGCTCCCTGGCCTGCTGGGGATCGAACTTATGCTGTAGTGGCTGGCAATAGCTTCATAATGCTGTCTGTAACCCCTGCACCACCAGAAAGACCCCATATTATTTTTAATAACAGGAAGATGACAGGATTTAATCTAACCTATCAAAATTATACTAGATGTAATGCTCTAAATACTTCCAATAAAAGGCAGTTTGTCAATATTTTTTAAAATTCAGCTCAAACTGCACTCAATTCTTAGAAATTTAGCTTATATATGACCAATTATCTTCATGAACAAAAAAATGTAACATTTCTAAAGAAAAATTCAGCAAATTTCATTTAACAATATATAAGAAGGATAAAACATCATGGCCAAGTGGGGTTTACACCAAAAATACAATATCAATTTGATATACAAAATCAAACAAACATGAATCATATTTTAATTACAAAATAAAAACTATTTTATCATCTCAATGATGTAGAAAAACATCTGACAAAATTCAATCCCATTCCCAATTAAAATCACTTAGAAAACTAGCAATAGAAGAGCACTTCTCATTCTACGTAAAGATAGTTATAATAAGCCCATGTCTAATATCAAATCTCATAGTGAAAGATGTAAACTTCTCACCTCAGATTATGTGCAAGGCAAGGATGTCTGCTCTCTCCTTTTCTGCATCATACTTAAAGTGAAAGCCAGCACATAAGACAAGAGAAAACAGATGGCATAAACTGGAAAGGCTCATAGTTGACAAATTCACTTATGCACAAAATTGTCAGAAATCTATAAATAAAATAACAAAAGTGAATTAGCAAGAACATGAAAATATAAAATCTAATTTCTATGTATCATATCTCTGAAACACATACACACGTTGTAAATCAACGGGAAAAGACAGTCTTTTTATCAAATGACCCTGGAATAACTGAATATCCATAAGCAAAAATATATAAACTTCGGTCCATAACTTATATCACATAAAAATATAATTCAAGATGAATCATACATCTCAATGGAAAATCTAAAACTATTAACTTTATTGGAAACATAGGAGAAAATCTTTGAGAACTTGAGTTAAGCTGAAAATTTTTAGCTGTGATACTAAATGCATAATTGATAATAAATAAATTTGATCATTTGGACTTTATCCAAATTAAGAATATCTTCTCCTTGAGAGGCACTATTAAGAAAATGAAAAAACAAATCACATATTTGGAGAAAAATTTTGCAATGCTTATATCTGATAATACACTTAAGTCCAGGTTTAAAATGGACTCCACAATAAGAAAATTTATTTTATTAAAAATAAAATGGGGCCCTCCCTGGTGGCGCAGCTGGTTAAAGCACAGCACTGAGAATCTAAAGCTGCTTCCGCATGAGTTCGATTCCTGCCTGCCCAGGAGGTGACCACATGGTGTGGCAGACCTCTCCTGACCTGCCCGCTGCTCCCCTCAGCAGTGTACTTCGTAGATCTGCCTGTTCTGTTCCCCACTCTGTCTCTGGTGAAGCCTCTCACCGCTCCTGAGCCTCTGGCCTGTACCCCAGTTCTGTATGCACAAATAAATAAATCTTTTAAAAAAATAAATAAATAAATAAATAAAAATAAAATGGACTGGCCCTCCCTGGTGGCACAGCGGGTTAAAGCACAGCACCGAGAAGCTAAAGCCACTTCGGCATGAGTTCAATTCCCGCCTGCCCTGGAGGTGACCGCATGGCGTGGCAGACCTCTCCTGACCCGCCCACTGCTCCCCTCAGCAGTGTACTTCGTCAATCTGCCTGTTCTGCTCCCCTCTCTGTGTCTGGTGAAGCCTCTCGCCACCCCTGAGCCTCTGGCCTGTATCCCAGTTCTGTGTGTACAAATAAATAAATTTAAAAAAAAAAATAAAAAAAATAAAATGGACAAAAGATTTAAACAGACATTTAGCCAAAGAAGTTAGATGGATGGCAATAATGAAAACAGGCTCAGCACCATTAGTCATTAGGGAAATGCACGTTAAAATCACAATGAAATACCACTACTCTTACTTTAGAATGACTAAAATTAAAAATACTCATCATACTAAGTGTTGGTGAAGATATGGAGGAAGTGGAATCCTCACTTACTACAAGTAGAATGCAAGATAATAACAAGCCCTTTGAAGAAGCCCTTTATAGGTTCCCCCCAAAGTTGAGCATGCACCTACCACATTTCCAAGCCATTCAATCCTGGGAGAAAAGGAAACAGATGGCCATACTAAGATTTGTATACAACTGTTCATAGCCGCTTTGTTTGTAATAGCTCCAAATTGAAGACCACCCAAATAGCCATCAACAGATTAATGGAAAACAACATATCATAGCTCATCCATACAGTGGGCTAAAGTAGGGAGGGAGAGAAAGGAAAGGGAAAAAGGAAGGAAGAGAAGAATTAAATGATTTGTTGACAAGACACAGTTTGGGTAAGTCTCAAAAATATAATCATGTCGACTGAAATATCAGACAAAAGAAGATTACCCTTTGAATTGTTTTTGCCACTTGTTGAGAACAGGATGAGAGACCTAGGAGACAGGTTACAAAAGGGCATGTGGCAGCTTGTGTGGGACCACAGGTATGTTCACTGTGATTGTTGTTATAGGTTCATAGAATGACACATAAGTGAAAACTAACATAATAGGTTTTAAAGTGTGCAGGCTTTTGCTTGTCAATTATACTCTAATAAAATCGCTTCAGAGTAATAAATGAAGCAATAGAGGATATCAGAATTTGACTATTCTCTATCTGGTCTGCCACTCTCTGGTCTGCATGCAAAATCTACACATTTAACTGGAGCCTGCTTGACAATACCTCTGCAGTGTTATGCAAATCACTGTGAGAAAAAGGCAATAATTATGGTAGAAACCACCAGAACATGGTTGCTTTCACACACACTTTTTTTTTCCAGATCTGTGCTGTCTATATAGCATGCGGCTGCCAGATAACCCAACTTGGGGCTTTTCTCTTTGGTTTAGAGAATCTGAAATTGAGCTCTGCTCAAGTGAAGTCCATGTGGTGGTTCAGGGGTGTGGAAAGTACCTAGGGCAGACCACAAGCTCGAGTTCCCTAGACTACATCAATGTCAAAACTAACTGTCATCTCCTAGGTTGTTTATTTAAACATATTCTGTAAGCTTCATTTAGATCACTTTAAAAATAATCTGCAACACATCAGACTGGTTATCATCAATAATGTGTAATATCTTTTTGGTTCTTGTAATTCCTTTGAGGTTTTTTGTTTTTTTCCCCCCTGCTTTATGGAAGACCTTGTTTTCAAGAGAGATGATTCCACCATGTACCTCAGGCTCTCCTTCCCTTTTCTGCTCCCCTGAGCACAACTCCCAACTCAACTTCTGTGAAGGGGACAGAACTGAGGACCCTTCCTGGCGGCCCAGATGTGCCAGGGTTGTCACTGAGGTGTTCTGGCCTGGGCACAGTCATCCACAGCAGCAGCCTACTTCTTGCCTGAAGAGCTTGTGGCTTTACAAAGTCTTTTCTATAATTAACCACACCATGGTGACATGGGGACAGGGACAATGCATCAAAGGTCTGGGTTTTAGAACCCCTCATCAGCTCTATGCAAAACCACTTATTTTGCATCCATAGAAGGGGGAAAGACACAGAGCGCATCCCTGTCCCTGTGCTGGTGAGAGCCTGTCCCAGCTTCTAAGGTCAGGATTACCCCATGACACAGAACATGAGAGCAACTTGGCAGCTTCTGTGCCCCACCCCTCACCTGACTGCTGGGTCACCACCAGTCCCCATGTCCCCTGGGTCATCACCAGTCACTACAAGTGCCTGGTTGCCACCACTTAGCACAGCTGCCTATTTACTACTGGCTGATACTATCAGATCTCCACCACTCACTGCCAGCACCGGGTGCCCCAAGCTCACCGGGGCCTCTGGCCACCACTCCCCACTATTGCCCTGTCACTGTTTCCTACGATTCCTGACTAATACTGCCTTATAATCATATTTTTAGCCACTGCTGGATTCTGCTTATCAGTAATTGATACTGTAGTCTCAGTTTCACGATGTATGCAATTTTCACTGCTGATTTTTGGAGGAACTAGCAAAACCAAACTCAACTGGATGCCTCAGCAACCTTCTGAGATGTTACATAACCGGATGGAAGCCTGGCCTCCTGGATGTTAGGAGTGCTCTGGTTTCCTTATAAATAAACTCATTTGTCCAAAGTGTCAAGGAGTGAAACTTTCAGGCTAAGGTAAGGAGTTTGGACTTAGTCTAAGGGTTTCACACAGAAGGAGTAAAATCAGATCCTTCCAGAAATGAAGCTCAAAGACCAACTGAGAATCGACTGCCAAAACCCTGGCAAGAGAGAGGGGCTTTGCCCTTAGTGTGGTACTGCTAAGAATCAAAGAACGGATACCTCCACAGATTGTTGTACTGGTAGGGCCAAACCGGACTTGATGAAGAGTTTGCGGAAGTCTTGTGCTTTGTTTCGGACAAATGTCAAAGTTGAAGTAGAGTTGACCATTAGAGTCCTCACGATTTGCATGAGTATGGATTCTGGAGAAATAGAAACTTGGGCACCATGAGCATAGAGCTAGCACGTAGAGCCAGGACAGTGGATGACAGCGCCGAGGGTGCCCGTGCACACAGAGGGAAGGAGGAGGAAATACCCGACAGGGCATCATGACAGCAGGTGGGGCCAAGGCAAAGAAAGAGCTGTTAGTATAGCAGAAGGCAAATGACATCAATATCTATATGGAGATCTATATGGAAAGAAAATGAACCCTAACTTCACACCCCATGCTAAAATTAAGTTGAGGTGTATGATAAGCCTAAGTGTGAAAACAAATGATGACGCTTCTACAAGTAACCTGGGAGAATGTCTTCATCGTGTTGGGGTGGACAAAGATCTCTTAGGCCACACAAAAAATGCAGCAGCCATTATAATAAAAAGAAAATGTGACTTCATCACAATTATGCTTTTTGTTTATTAAAAAGCAGCATCACTAAGGAGAAAAGGGCAGCAGGCCTGGAAGAATCCCTATTACCTGCCTGAAGGCTCACAGCGGAGGTGTAAAGCCTCCTTTGTACTATCCACAGTTGTCTTGATCCAGTGCCCCTAGGTCAATTCCCTCTTAAGCAAATTTCAAGATGACTCAGCTTTTGGGAAACCAGACCAATGGAAGCTGGAGCTGTTCCAGCTTCAGGAAGGGCCTGCGGCCTGAGGAGAGAGAGCCCTGACAGGTAGAGAGGGGAGGCTCCACCAGCCACACTGATCCCAAAGGGGCCAGGTGGGGGCCGGGGAATTTTGAAAACTTTAGGCCGGTTCATGGCTTGCTCTCCATTCACGTGAAAGCCAGCGGCAGGAGACACCACAGGCATGGTGGCGGCCTCCAGCCTTGCCCCGCGCTTTTGCCAAGAGAGTTAGTCAGGATTCTTTAGAAACACACAACTATTATATGTGTGAATATAGAAGAGATTCGTTTTAAGAGGTTGGCTCAGCTAGTTATGCAGGCTGGGAAGTTTAAAGCTACAAGTTGGGTGGGCAACAGGCCACCCAGGAAGAGTGATGCCACAGGCTGCTGTGGAGACCCCTTCTGCAGGGAGATAGGTCTTTTGTTCTATTCAGGTGTTCAGCTGGTTGGGTGACTCGACAACATGTTGTACTCAACGTGCGCCAATTTAAATGCAAACATAAATGTGGACATCTCAGCATTTTTAGGTGTAAATGTTATTTATTACCTAAAAGTACACTGACGGGACTATGGTGAATGATCGTCAGGTGCTACGGTGGTGGGAGACTACAAGGACTCCACCTGGGGAGAGACCCGTGACTGCATAACATGAGTAACAATGGAAAAAATAAAAGGAAAAATACCCTTACTGAAACATCCAAAATAACATTTGATAAAAACATATAGGGATGATGGCCCAGCCAAACTAACACAAAATTAACCATTGGACCAAGTGAGCTTGAATTGCATCCACCTGGGAAACACCATCAGAGACCGAAGCTCGGTTACAGCTCTGAGCGATAGAGCAGTGATTTGACACGTTCACAAGTTCTGTCAGACAGCAGATGTCTAAAGTGAAGACAGACTTAGCAAATAGGGGAGATTCTTTTCCTTTGTAAGATGTATTCCCGTGCGTGACAGCTGGTACGAATTACGTGGATTAGGTGGTCAGTTGACAGCAACTGATTTATGGAGCTATAGTCAGGACAGCCAGGTGGCCTTCAGAGGCTTTCAGAAGAAAGGAGCATGTAGAGGGAGACTGAGTGAACCTGGCCGTGTGTCTGACTAAAAGTGATGTATGAAGGAAGGTAGCAGCGTGACAAGACAACCCACGGAGAGAAACCCCCGACAGGTACATGTTAAGTACTATTCAGTCAGAGGCTCAAAGTCAGATGCTACTGAAAACAGAAATTACGGCAATATAATTGAAAATGTCAGAAAAAGCATAATCACCTGCCTTTCTATATGGGATTAGAAAAGGTTTTAGCAAAACAGTGGTAAAAATGGCAGAAGAAAAATGGGTTGCAAAGAAAGCTCAGGAAGCCCACTGAGAGGGAACTTGGGGTCCACTACATACCTGGTCCTGCTGCCCATAATACCTAATAGCATTGAACATTTTTTTTTAAACTCTGAATTTCATTTCTTACCTTTTGTGGAAGTTATTTGAAAAATATGGTTCAATGCAGATAACCTGAAGGGAGAAAGTATATTGGCTGCTGTAGAAAAGTGATAAACAAAAAAAGAAATTTTAAATGGGCAAAAGATGACTTAGCAGACTATTCACAAAACATGATATACAAATATACGAATGGCCAATAAGCACATGAAAATATTCTCAACCCATTATCAGGGAAATCTAGACTAACGCCACAAATGAACTGCTAGGATGCCCTCACACAGCAAAAGCTAAGCGGGTGGGACCTGACTGGGCTGGCACCAGAGTGCCAGGTGTCCCACACGCCTCTTCCCCATGTAGCCTGGACCCTGCAGCATGGGACCTGGGGTCCAAGGGAAAGGGAGGGGATGAGGGAGAAAAGAAGGAAGCCAAAGCAACAGGTCCACTAGACTCAGATGTCTGAAGATCCTCTTGGCCAGGGAAGTCATGTGATCAGAAGAGGCCTAGATTCCTTCCCAGTTGAGGAATGGATCTGTGAAGAGGAGGAGAACGAACTGATGGTGGATTTGTTGGAAACTATCAACCACACCAAATATATTTCCCTATTTTGCTTTGAAAAAATGCAACAGTACATAAAGCATTGCTATGTATATATGGCTATTTGGGAATAAAAGTGCTCCTTTGATAACAAATAAATACGCAATGCATAATAAATCTGCAGTTTATTCTGCACTCACTTCCCTAAGAGGATGTGTATTTGCTTTTGTCAAATGTCATAAAAAGAAAAGGAAGATTATAGAAAGGAAAAGGACATTGCAGGATATACAAGCTAAACTAAAAGCAACACTGTAACTGGCCTCCATTGCATTGAGTTGTGCTGTGCACTGGAAGCCAATCCTTAGCAGACGGCACCACTGAAGGGAGCCAGGCCTTGCAGATAGGGGAGCGCCAGTAGCCTGGAGCCGTGGTTATCAGCAACACCATTAAATCTATTTCTGAAGAAAGGTCGGCTTTTCATGATGCTACATTTGGGGGAAAAGACGAGGTTGTCATGGAACAAAATGGAGCAGCATAACAAGCAGTCCCTTGGATACTGATCCAGCGCAGATGGATCCGCTAGGCCTTCCCTGCCCTGGTGCTGGGAACAGTAATCATGTTCCCAAGCAAGACCTGGATGAAGACAGCTAGATCAGGGCGGCACAGAAGACTTCCCCTGATGGCTAGTGATCCCCCAGGGTTCCGAGCCAGTGACTGGCACTTAGGAGGACTACAGAGCCCGAGTCTGTGCTGAGCTTCCTGCTCTCCAGCCCCTGGCTGTAACTGGCCTAGATGGGTGGTGTCTGAGGAAGTCAGGCAATGACTCCAGGCTCTGCCCTAACCAGCTCCCAGCTACCGGCAGGGTGTGTGAGGCCTTCAATCCAGAAACGCTGGTGGGATACAGCGGAAATCTGGAAGAAGTCAATTAAAGTGTTAACCCAAACAGGAAATACCAGTGAGGTACGTGAGAGTTTGCTTTACTTTGGATGTGTGATTCTATCAATACTTCAATTGTCCAAAAATTCATATTTTTTGAAGTTATTTTCAAACCAATCCCAAATTTACTTCTCATTTTTTCCCTAAGTATTTGTGTTCTTTCTATTCTTGCATTTGGAACAAGATTGAAACCAAGCTCAGACCTTTTTTAACAATGCCGGGGCATCGTGTTCCCTGCTCCAGGCCAGAAAAAAGGATTTTTCTTTATCAAGAGAAGGTGTTTCCTAAAGGGTATCATCATCCTCATCATCCTAGGCACTTTGAGGTTACTCAAAACAAACAAGCTAAAACTCAAACAAACAAACAAACAAACAAAAAATCAGGAAGGATAATTATATGTTGTTTGTGGTAACAAAATGACCTCCTACCATCGAACTCACTGCATCACGCTTCCTGACAGCATCTCAAAGCTGAGGCCTCTCCAGATCCAGAAGCTTCTGGTGTATGACTCAGTGTTCCTATGGCAAATTCACTAAATTATAGCATGAGAACCTTCCAAAGAGCAGGTTTGCTAGGTCACTATAGAGCCCGGCAAGTGTGGAACCACTATTTCTGTCCCAAAAGAAATTTGGGGAGAAAGTTAAATCAAGTGCTTTTGATTTAACTTTCAGTCTGTCTTTTGAAGATGTGGCCTTATCTTTACAAGGCTTTGTGAAAGGATTGGAGATAATAGTTGGGTTTTTCTAGTCTACTGCATACCATGCAGCCACGAAAAATACTGTTTTGGGAGATGACCCCTGATACGGGAGTATTTGCCAGAAGACTGGTCTGGGGCCAATGTTGGCCTTGGCACAACAAAAGGAGTTGCACTTTTTTTTTTTTTTTAAAGATTTATTTATTTATTTATTCATACAGAACTGGGGTACAGCCCAGAGATGCGGAGGGTGAGAGAACCCACCAGAGACAGACTGGGGAGCAGAACAGGCAGATCGACGAAGTACACTGCTGAGGGGAGCAGCGGGCGGGCCAGGAGAGGTCTGCGGCGCCATGTGGTCACCTCCGGGGCAGGCGGGAATCGAACTCATGCGGAAGCGGCTTTAGATTCTCAGTGCTGTGCTTTAACCCGCTGCGCCACCAGGGAGGGCCAAGGAGTTGCACTTTTTGATGCAGGAGGGCTGAATTTTCATAGTAAAACCACACACGCCCAGACATTCTTCCTTTGCTAATGCTGGAGTTCATCTAGTTCATCTACAAGGGTTGTCTGCTTGTTAAATTGTTAAAAGAGGGGTTATATCTATCAGGGCCCCTGGATTGCTACTGACTCAGCACTAAGCAGTGGGTCTTGCTCTTGTTGCACAGGAATCACCTCAAGAGGTTAATCATCAATCCCTGCCTCCCTCTTCCAGTGATTGTGAGTGAATTGATTTGGCTAATAGTCCAGCACTCTGGACGTTTTAACAGCTCCCAGACAGTGTATCTGAGCAGCCAGGGTGAGATGTGCTCTTGAGTGGTATCAGTGGCTGGGATCTACAGTAAGCACTTCAGAGGGAGCCTGCATGTGGGCCTCAGCTGCGCCAAGGTCAGCAAGACCGCCACTTTGCGCTTCAAGGGAAGCAGAGCACAGGGCCGGCCCAGGGCTGATGCTCACAGAGCCTGCAGGCTGTAATAAGCGTCACTCCACATTGGCCGGGCTCTGCAACCTTGGCAAATTAACTGCTCTGAGCCTCCATTTCCTCGTCTCAAATGGCACGCCGGTAGCCTCACCAGCCTCACGAGATTGTTTAGTCGCGATGAATCAGTGCAGCCTCATGCACATAGCTGGTCGCTGTCTGGAGGCTCTGGGTCTGCAGAAAGTGTAAATGACCATTCAAATTGCAGAGCAGTGCCCCACCCTGACTGCCCCACACAGAGGGGAGGTGGAGCCACGCCCCTGAGGATTAGCTACTAATTGAAATACAAACTATATTGACAATACCTACCCAGTTTTTCTAAGTGGGGAAAATTCCAGTGATTTCCTCATCTGTGTCTCTCCTTGCTATTCACATAGGACCTCGCACTTCACACCAAATGTGTGAAGGGTTTTCCCACACGAAGCACCAGGTGGGTTTCCTGCAATTCAACTCAAACCTGACAGCTCTACATAGAGATAACAACAGATCACACAGGTCGGGGCGCAGTCTCCAAAGATTGATCCTGCCCCCGATTCAGAAGCCAATAGCAAGTCCAGATTGTCACCCGTAGTTGGGACTAACTGGGTAGTAAAGCAGCGGTTCTCGGGACACCTTCCTTGGCTTTGATTAATTTGCTGGAGTGACTCACAGAACTGAGGGAAACATCGACTAATGTTTACCAGTTTATTAAATTCTATGATAATTCGAACAGTCAGATGCAGAGATACTTAGGGCGAGGTTAGGAAGGGTCCAGCTAATACGTACAGGAGCTTCTAATCCTTAGAGCTGGGCACGTCACACCCAAGGAGTAGATGTGTTTGCCAACCTGGAAGCTGCCCAAACCCTGTACTACTGGGGTTTTATGGAGATTTCAGCACGTAGGCCTGATCAATCATTAACTCCATATTCAGTCTTCCTTCTCAAGAGAATGGGGGCGGGGCTGAAAAGTCCAAGCTTCTGTTCATGGCTTGGGCCTTCCTGTGACCAGCCCTCATCCAGGAGCTGAGCAGGCGCTTCCCCAAATTCACCTCACTAGGGAAAAGGACACTTCTCTAGCCTAGGAAATGCTTAGGGTTTCAAGAACCTTGTGTCAGGAGTTGCAGTTAAACACCAAATATCAGGACAAAAGACACTCACCACCCTGAACAGTCCAAAGGGTTTAGGAGCTCTGTGTCAGGAACCAGAGGCAGATACCAAAATACATTTTCTGTTGTCTCATAGTAACCCGGTGAATTAGTGAGTCTGTAACATCTAGAAAATAGGAAAGAGGGAAAATGGAAATAGAGTAGACGATGATGTGAAACTCTCCCATGATCTCTACCTTCAGTTAATGCAAGTGTATTTAGCAAGTCTTGCAGCACACTCTGAGAAGAGAAAGCTGACTAGCTGGCTGAGGAGCAAATTGGTCTCTTCAGATGTAGAGAAGACTGTCTGGGTCCTACCCAGGAGAGGGCTCCCAGCCCCCCACACTGGAGGGGACATGCAGGGGGCTGGGAGGCTGGCATCAGGCATGTGCCCAAGGCGCCCTGTCTGTCCTGCAAGGACTGACACCCCGAGGAGCAGGGAGCAGAGCTGCTCACCATCCCTGAGCCCTGACATTCATCTCTCCAGTGACCCAGTGTCCAGTCCAGGGAAAAGGAGTCACTCTTGTTTGGTCACTTAAACTGAAGAGCAAAGATATAAACATGTTGCATTTTAGGAAATGCCACTGACCACATGAGTGTTCACGTCTTCCCTGGTCACTGAGGCTGGGATAAGCTTTCATCACTGAATAAAATTAACTAGAGAATCACATCCCTCTGTCTCTCCGGCTTGTCCTGGAAGGGATTTGGCCTCTGGCACCGTCAGTGTGGCCAGCAACCACCGGATGATGCTTCTCGCTTCCTGGTTCAGCCATGGATGTGGTGGAGGTCAAGGCCACATCGAGGGACCTGTGGTGGATAGCCTCTCCTGCCTTGGCCTCCAGCCTCCCTGTGGCCAGTCTAGAGTGAGCAATCACTAGGCTCTATTTGCCTTTTGTCTTTCTTTTTTTTTAGCCTTTTTAAGAAGCAAGTATGCAGTAACCATAGAAACTCTTGCATTCATTTGTATTCAGAGAAAAAAGTTCCTCTTGTGTGTGACTGTCTGGATTACATCGTGTCTGTTCAATTGTTGGCATCCAGGGGAAGGGATCTGTGTCTTGGAGGGGAGTTGATAAAGGCTCCCTTTTGCTTCCTGGAGTTGGGTCTTCATTATCGCAAGGAACCTACAGAGGTTAGCCCAAAAAGAAACGCCCCTCCTCACCCTGCTCTGAAGGGTTTTGCAGTAAGCCAGGGCAGTGCTATCATAGCTCACTTCATCACTGGCAGATTCTAGCCATACTCCATCATCATTCCCATTGACATTACGTCACCACTTACCATCTCCTTTCTAGAGAAGGAAACAGACACAGCGTGGCTAATTAACATGCCACAGTGTCCCAGTTGCTAAAAGTGCAGGCACTGGGGTGCAACCCAGCTGGGCATCAGAGGCCACAGTCATAACCTCCCTACGATGTTCCTGTGCAGGGTGGGCCCACGCCTGACTGGCCCAAGCGTCCTCCGGGGTATTTGACGAGTAGAAGTCCAGCCCTGTTTCCCACACCCCTTCACATACCTGCTGAATCTGGTTCTTGGGCTTTTGAGGAATATTCGGGAACCTGTATTTCAATTCTGTAAGTGCATCCATGAAGCAGGGTCGCTGAAATTTGCCACCAAGATGGAGGTTTCTGCATGGCCTGCCTGGTGTCACTTCTGGACACAAACATTCCTAAAAAGACCTGGATGGAAAGTAGTTGTGGTCTAGAAAGCAAAGCCTGATGATTTGTATCTCCATTCCCTCTGGGGGACAGCTCTGGAGAGGCACTTTCCAGAATCTGCAGAGAGAGCCTAAGGGCTCCCCAGCAGATATTTTTTTGCTCAAAGGGCTTTGTGTTTCCACTCACCACACGTGCATGGAGACTTCCCTGCACACAGGAAGACTGTGCTACCTGCAGAGAAGGCGGCACTTGGGCTGTGCCCTCAGCTCCCAGCACACTGCCAGCTGGTGCACGGGGCGGGGACAGAGCGGCCAGACTGCTGATGAGGGAGAGAACCCCAGGACTAGTAGTGAGCCGGAGCGGCCCCTGCTTTGCTCGTGCATAAAGTGACCTTAAACTTCATGGTGACCGCAATTCCTGTCAGTCTACTTCCCAAAGCGACAGGGAGCTCAGTCCATTTTATTTCTGATGTTAAACAGTGAGCATCGCCCACAAGCTTTCCTGTCACCCACACAGCGGTCCTGAGGGTAGAGAGGACTTTGCTCAATTTGTGAAGAAGGAAGCTGAGGAGTAAATGCAGAGCTGAGGTCAGGGCTGGGCCTGAGACCACAGTGTCCTCACTGATGGGTGAAGACTAGTGGGGAGAGGCCTCAGGGTGTCAGCATTAGCCTGCCCTGAGGGACCCAGGTGGAGGACACAGGTGTGTGGACTCTGCCCCAGGGCTTGTGCTGGAAGGGGCTCCAGGGCTGTGGGTGCTCATTTCTTCCTTTTAGTGGTCAGCGCTTTCAGTGAATGAGGAAGAAAGAATAAAACTTGAAAGGATACACTCCCCCCACCCACCACCACACATACAGTTTTGTTAGTGAGTAATTTGATAATGGCGTCAAGAGGTAACCCAGCCACAGTCCCCCTTCCTCCCAGGGAACCCCAGGGACACCACTAGGGCCTTCGGCTGCTAACTCAGACCCCAGAGCCACCTGGGCCCTCTTGTCCCCACAAGCGCTGCTCTGTCCAGGCGGCCAGTGCTTCGTCAGCTGAGCCCGCGGGAGGCCCTCCTGCCTGGCCTGCTCATGCCCCTCATTCATGGCCTCCCACACTGGTCTGTCCTACTTCTTCCTCCCTTCCGTCTTTGCCCAGCCTCTCATCACTATGTTTTGGAAGGGATTTTCAGAAGCTGTAACTGTATCTCTAAACTAAGGGTCCTGACTGGTGGCCATCCCACTATCCTTTTCCCTGTACACTTCAGAGCTGGCTTTTAGCTGCCCAGTTTCTGTTCTGCATTTCTGACATGGAGAGAAGTGCAGGGCAGATAGAAAGGCTAATAGGCACAGGAGAGAACTCTGCTAAGCGGAACGGAAGTGAACACTGACACAGGTTATGGCTGGGTAGGGAGGAGTCTCCTGCTGAGACATGGATGGTGACATTTGACCCTGTGGGGAAGGAGAGGCCTCCCCCATCACAGCTTGATAGCTGTCCTGGCAGCATAGTAGGAGCCAGGAAGGAGTCGCCCCCTCTCTGGGGCAAGGTCAAGACCAAGGTCTCATGTCCAAACATTTCAACTCAAGGGAGTGGGTTTGTATCTGTGTATTAGGGGGAGCCAGAATCAAGGAAAGACTTTTTTTCTGGATTTATCTGAAAACTTGAACAAAAATGTTTCAGTCTGTTTAATCCCTTCTCACCCACCCCACCCCCCAGAGTTTAGAGCCTCATAGAGCCTCCTTCCTGTGGTCAACCCTAGGGCATTGTGGCCAAAGGGCTTTGATGACTTGTTCTAGGCCTCTGCACACTACCCTCTCCCCACTCCTTACCTCTGCACAGAGACAGTGTGTCCTGAGTCAGCCTGGCCTGGCGTGTCACCATCACTGACGGTTGGCCCTGCCCAGGCCTGGTTCAGATGGGAATTAGGGGGCCTATGCTCTGTTCTCTTTACAAGTCTCTCTAGGCTCACTCTGGTAAGGACTGAAGGAAGGACCTCAAGTTTGACTCATTGTTTCCCCACTGTGGAAAGGAGACCCTTTCTAAGCCTTTGTCGGGTGAAATGACTCAGTGTTCTGAGAAACCAGTCAGCATTCCTGAGCCTGCCTTGAACTTGAACCTTGGCTTCAGTGCCACTAAGTCACAGCAAGATCAGCACAGGACAGCAGATCTTTCCTTTAAGCTGTGACTGACCTGCTGAATTAGTTTGTTCCCATTTAAGTCCATGGTCGGGGGAAGTCATGTAGGTAGAGGGACCTGAAATGGAAATGTCAGTGGTGGAAAGGAACTGACTGGGAGAGAGAGGGAGTTAAATGTGCAGGGCGGGGTGGTGATTAAACCATTATTTCACTCAGTCCACACTATATGGTTGATGATCCACATTTGACAGATGGGAAAACAAACTCAAGGAGGTGACTTGCTCAGTCACACAGCTGAGAAGGTACACACTGAACTTGTGTCTGACCCAGCCCATGTTAGTTCCTTATACCAAACATGACCAGCACTGAACACACATGGTGAAAAATATGAATAAATGGATGGATGTGTGTGGGGGTGGGTGGGTGGATGGGTGGGTGGATGGGTGGGTGGATGGATGGATGGATGGATGGATGGATGGATGGATGGATGGATGGATGGATGGATGAGGGTATGGGTGCATGGGTAGATGGATGGATGGCTGATTGGAATAGTTGGGTTAATGGAAGAACAAACCAACTGACTATATGTTCTTGAGGTGGGTTCTGAGGGATGACTATGCTTTAAGTGTGCCCTGAGGACAAGAGAGTGTGGTTCAGACTGGGCAGATGGAATGAAGCATGTGGCATTGTGATAGACTGAAGGGAAAAATTCTGGCAGAGTGGCAAGGTTGGGAGAAGCTGTGCCCAGGAGTGTCTGCACATTAGTTTTTCAGCAAGGTCCTCCCCTAGCAGAACTGCTTACGGTTTGTCTCCTGGGCTGTAGCACCACACTGTTCCCTGGGAAGGAAATGGATCTAGGCAGGGAGGGATTGAGCATGCTCACCTAGTACTTTCCCTTCACTTAGCCCCTCCAGCGAAGTAAGGAGTTCGGGTCTAAAGTTATAAGGGGTGCTGTCATCTGTAACAGGCTAAGCTGAGAAAACTAGTTAGCAAGAGTTTGAGGCTGTCATTTATCAGTCTTATACCTGCCACAATCATCACCACAACCATCTTTATTATTGCCTTCACTTCTTGCATCACAGGTAGCAATGCCTCATAAAACTTAGGTTAGTGGCTGAGAGTAAGATCTGGGAAAGCTGTGGGGTCTCCAGCTTAGCATCATCTTCACTCATGACCCTGAGCTTGGGCATATTTTTTAAAATTTGTATAAATCCCAATTTCCTCATGTGGCATCAGTGTGAGCTAACATTTATCATTTTGTTGTTGTTGTTGTTAATAAGTTTTCTAAAGAGAGATGCTTAGAGTCATTACCAAAATGCCTGATTTGTGAAACCAACCCCTTCCTTCTTTTCAAATGATGAAAAGGAAGTTTGGAGACTAAAACATTGCCCCAGGCACCCAGCTGAGAGCCAGGGCTATGGGGAGTGGAGCAGCCCCTCCTGATGCCCCTGTTTCTTTCACACTTCCCCTGGGGGTGGGCAGAGCCCTCCCTCTGGGATGCACTCCAAAGTATCCATTAATCACACTGCCACTCGATGATTTGTTTGGTGACTCCTAAGGACATAAAATCCAAGCTTATCAAACACAAGTCACACTTAGCCCTGCTGCCTCGAGCAGTAAATGCCGTCATTATCTATGCCCTTCAACCCCCACAAAGAACACTTAGTTTCCCACAGAGCAGGTGACATGCTTCAAGGGTAGACCTTTGGCACCATGCTTGCCTTCGACAATGTGCCCAGCCACAGAGCGAGAGGGGTGGAGAGTCAGATGGGTTGGGAAGAGCCCAGAGATCCTGTCTACAGCTGGGCACCTCAAGCACGTTTTTAAATCCCTCAGAAATGCAGTGTCTCAATCTGTACAATTGGAAGACTCCTCACTGGATGGAAACAAGAGTTAATTGAATAGTGAGGTGAAGCACTGAGCCCGGGGCCTGACCTCGGAGATGCTCCAGACATCATCAGCCAATAGAAAGCAGCTGTGTTGCCCTCCCAGGGCCAGGCAAGCTGCTCAGTCTCATGGACACGAGTGGGAACTGGTCCAGGTTCTAGACTGGGCTACAGTCTCAGCCTGGGGATAGGAGACAGGAGTTGTAGAAAGTAATAGGAAAGAAATGTGTGGCAAAAAAAATAACCCAGGAAGAAACAAACGCCCATCAGTTTCAACCAAGTTCTATTGACAGCTTCAGCCGAGCAAGCACCAGCAGTCCCCTTGCAGGGAAGGAGGAGCTCTTTGCCTGTTCTAGACATGCACCTTCACTTAACCTCAAGATTGGGTAGCAGGCTTCCCTGGTGGCCTGGGGTTAAGTCTCAGTGCTATCACAACTGCTGCCTGAGTTTGAGCCCCGGCCACGAAGCTGACCCACATGTGGCACAGCCGACCACTCCCATCTCGCCCGCTGCTCCCCTCAGCAGTGTACTTCAGTCCACCTGCCTGTTCTGCTCCCCACTCTGTCTCTGGTGAGTCCTCTCACCCTCTGCACCTCTGGCCTGTACCTCAAATCCTATACACAAAATAAATGAATAAATAAATAAATCTTTAGAAAAAAAAAAAGCTAGGGCAGCTTTGCCCAATCTTTAGGTTAGACTCTGCAGGGAGGAGAAAGTGTAAGATTAGACTTGGTCCATGGCACTTTAGAGCCTTCAGCATCCTGATGGAGGTGGCCCTGAGGGTTAGAACCAAAGTTTCCGTTGCACCTTCTTGTGTGTACAACATAGGGACATAACTTCTGTCCACGTCCCCTCTCCTCCCACATTGTGCATGTAAATACGAGCAAAGTGACATGTAGTGCTTTTGGATGGGTGTTTGTGGAAATGATGCCACCTCTCCACTTCCTAATATGAGACTTGGCCAGTCAGGAAACTCCATCAGTCTGTGTCCTCAATGAGGACAAGGGAGAGCAGAGACTCCCACTCCCCCAAGGTGTGCTCCTGGGAGACCTTGTCCTTTTCCCTGTAATGCCCACATTCAGGGGTAAGATGCCAAGGCCTGGGTTTGTTGGAGCAAACAAGCTAATGAGACAAAGCCAGTATCCGGAAGAGCAAGACACCAATGGGAGGGACATTTTGAGGAACTAAGAGTCACATAAAAGGCTAGGTAAGGCCCTCCTGGTGGCACAGAGGGTTAAAGCACTGCATTGAGAGGATTAAGCCACTTCCTCATGAGTTTGATTCCCGCCTGCCCTGGAGGAGATCCACATGGCGTGGCAGACCTCTCCTGACCTGCCCGCTGCTCCCCTCTGCAGTGTATTTCGTCAATCTGCCTGTTCTGCTCTCGACTCTGTCTCTGGTGAATCCTCTCACCCTCTGCATCTCTGGCCTGTACCCCAGTTCTGTACAAATAAATAAATAAATCTTTAAAAAAAAAAAAAAAGGCTAGGTAAGAGCTAAGGAGGAGGCTTGGGTTGAATCTTGAGGACTAAGCAACACCAAGGTGGACATAGCAAGACAGGGAGTCTGAGAGTCACTAATTGAAGCCACCTAGAGAAAGGAAGAGACTGATGTGCAAGGGAGAGGACACTGCTGAGGAGGCAGAGTTCTTGAGCAGGTGGAGCAGAGGCATCCCCAGCACCAATGGAGCCACCTTTCTCCACCAGCCTAGGAAGCAAGATGCAGAAGAGATAGTGGTCTCGGTGGGGTTGTGAGTTTAGCATTGGGAAGATTAGAGTTTTGGACTCTATGAAGCTTAGTAACAGGCTCTCTTGGAACTGGTTGGCAAGTATGGGGTTTGGGGAGAAGTTCTGAGATGGATAGGGGACATGTCAAAAGAACAGAGACTGCCTGGCAGTGTTGGGCCCAATGTGCAGGTCGCCATCTTGAATTTTGAACAGTTCAAGTTGTGTGATCACTTCCAAAATCTGGGAATTTTGGGGTAGTGGTGGGCAAGGCAGATAGGAGGACCCACTGAGGGCTGGGATTTTGCCAGCTGATTGTGACAAAAGTGAAAGGCAGAGCTGCTGAGGGAATTCACAGTGTGAGAAGAGAAGGTAGGCAGTGTGGGTTAGTGCTAGAAATTCTAGAAGCTGAGGAAGTGGGGCCAGGGACTTGTTCTGTAGGGCTAAGTGGGCAGGGAATGGCATAAGGAAGGTGAGAGGGCCCAGGAGTGGTGCAGGAACAGGTCCCTGAGGATCACTGGGAGAGTCCCCCTGAGGAGAGCTGTGTGGTCCAGCTCACCGATGTGAACATGGCTGAGGTTGATAATAGAAGTGGGAAGAGAAGAAGGCCTGACCGAAAGGGAGGTACAGCCAGAGGTTCTCTCAGCCAGGCAGCCTCCCAGCGGCTCAGCAGGCTCCACAGTTCTCTGCTCAACTTTTGCCACAGGCTAGATGAGAGAACTGGGAGACTTCTCCTTCCTCTCTCCCCTTTGAAGACTTCAATTGCAAAAGTGGGGGAAATAATTGATGCCCTGAGAAACAGCTCCCAGAGACCTTCCTAGACAGCAATCAGACATGAGATGCAGTGCCTCAGAGCTACCCTGGCCATCTGCTGGGCAAGTATTTTAAGACTGATTTCTTCTAGAGAAAGTTTGTAGAAATTTCTCACTAGGTGATCCCCTTCTGTGTGGAACTGACCACACGTGACTGGGTCCCTCAGAGATGCCATCAGGAATAGAGAGCCTTTCCCATCCCACCCAAGTTCCTGGAACTTCTCCAGGGTGCAAGGGTAGCCATGCTCTTTCTCTGAAGTGAGAGCTCGGAGCCTCTGCCGTGTGCTGACACCAGGCGTGCAAGTCTCAATCTCGCTTTCATGGAATTGATAGCCCAAGTCTTGCAATCACTGGAGTCCCGGAGATTCAGACCTGAGTCCTCCCTTTGTGTCCTGTAGCCTCTCCAAGTTCCTAACGCAACAGAAGTGGGGTTCCAGGAATACGTGAAAAATCTTCTGCCCAGACAAAAGAACTAAGGTTGGGGTTGAATGGTGTGGTTGGGAAAGCTCAGCTAGGAAGACGACGCTTCAGCAGAGATCTGAGCCACTGCTGGGATACCTGGGGACCGGCACTGCAGAAAGAGGGCACCGGAGACTGGTGCTGGGTGAGCTGGGAGACGCCAGGAAACAACCCATGCTGCTGGGATTTGTTTCCCCGAAGTGTTGTTTTCGTATGATGAAGAATCCTTCTATATCCTGGCCACCACCTGTAGGCAGTAGTCGGTTTCCAACATGGGCATGCCACCGAGTCACAGCTGCAGGCTTTACAGATCTCCTGCCCCTTGTGGAAGTGACTCACCAGCAGTGCTCTAGTTAGCAATTTTCTATCTAATTTTTTTTTTTATTCAACAAGATTTTCATTTCTGACAACATCCTCTAGTCAATAGTTAGCTCACTTTCCATTACAAAGCTATGTTACTTATTTTTCCAACTCGTTTGAGATGTTTATAAATTTATATGTGCTTAAGTTCCCATTGATGCCTTTAGTTTTAGTTTCATACTACTTTGTGTGTGAGATGGGGCCAGGGCTTCAAATTTTTTTTAATTGTATTATTTTTTCTTTAGGTAACATTGGTTTAAAGCACTGTATCTGGTGTAGAGGGTCACGCTCACATCTTTTTAGACATGTGTTACCATACCCCACTCCCAAAATCACCACAGTCCATTGTGGGCTCTTTCCCCAGCGGACTCTCATCCCCCTTGCTCTCCTCCTGGACACATCCACTCGGTGGTCAGATTTCTAGGTTTTTTGTTTATTTAATTTTGTCTGCTTCTTTGTTTTGTGTCTCTATAGCCCACACAAGTGACATCATCCAGGACTTGTCCTTATCTTTATGATGTAATTCATTTAGCATTATCTTCTCTAGTTTCATCCATATTGTTGTGAATAGCAGAATGGCATCTTTTTTATGGTTGAGTAGTATTCCACCACATATAACATATACCACATTTTCTTTTTTTTATCATATTTTTTATGTTTTACGTCATTCTTCATTTTGTGCATTTTTTCATCTCAGTTGTAATCACCGTGGGCGTCCCACTACCAATTCACCCATGTGCCATCAAAAATATACCACAGTTTTTTAATCACTCATCTGTCCTTGGGCACTTAGATTGTTAGCATGCCTTGGCTCCTTCAACTAGTGATTGGTATTCTTTAGATAGGTGTCTATCATATGATAGATCATTTTTATTATTTTGAGGAACCTGTATACCATTTTCCATCAGGCCTGGACCAGTCTACAATTCCCAACAGGGTTCCTTTTCTCTCCACTCTCTTATCAACACTTTTTGATATGGGCCACTCTCATTGTGGTGTCTCATTGTGGTTTTCATTTGCATCTCCCTGATAATTGACGATGAGCATTTTTTTCATGAGCCTTTTGGCCACCTGTATGTCTTCTTTGGAGAAATGCTTATTTAGCTCTTCTGCCCATTTTTTGATTGCGTGGTTTTTTGTTGTTGTTGAGATGTGTGCGTTCTTTATAGATCTTAGTTATTAGCCCCTGTTAGAAGTGTAATGCAGGTAGCAAATTTTCAAGGAAGGGGTTTAGAAGCAGCCTAGTGGCATGTGGGGTCTAAAAGGAGGAGGGGGTCACTATGAAGCAAAAGAGGGACCCTAAAAAGGAGAGACATTTTGCAAAGGCTGAACCTGCCTTTTAAGAAAAAAGCTCAAAATTTGAATAGGCCCAATGTTCTCACTACTTTTTTTTTTTAATGCAGTGAAACATAGAAGTCATGGTCAAGCAGCCAAGAACAGACGTGGGTTTTCATAAAAGATGCTCTAGCATGAATCCTAATGAGATGTTGAATTGCCACTCACCCATCCATCCCATACCAGCACTGTGCTTGGCCCTATAGAACTAGGGGGACATTGCCTGGACCCTGAGTGACAATTTCAAATTAACCATCAAAATGCCCTGTAGGGAACCAGTGTATTTACCAGCAAGCCAGCAGGAGGCCAAGCCCAAAGCTCAGTGATGGGGGGAGGGGATGGGGGGGCAGATTCACTGGGGGTCCCAGTCACGTGACTCTCTCCACCCCCAGTCTGGAGGGTGGCAGAGCGTCTTGCCCTGGGAGGTCCTTAGAGGAGCCTGGGAGGTGCACAGAGGCAGTGTGAGGTGGCTGACCTAGCGTCCTAGCACAGCGTTGAGCGAAAGTACAAAGTGACCTTGTCCCACTGGGGAATTATGGGTTTGATCTCTTCTCCCATCCAGGTGACCACATTCCCCCTCTAAGTAGTTATACCTGAAAGTATACTCACAAGTTTGTTGTCACCTGTCTGCCCTTGCTTTTCAGTGCCAGGACACATTCTCCTGCCTCACAGGCCATGCTCACGCTAGCTGTGGAGGGCTGGGGTCAAGCACAGTGCAACTCACACCTTCATTCATCAGTCTTCCCACACACAGATTCTGTTCCACACACAGATTCTGTTCCACCTCTACCCCTGCTGGGCCCTGCCAGCAGTCCCTTCTCCTGGCTCTGACCTCACTGAATCCCTTTGCTCTGTCAATAGGAGGCTCTGTCCTGCCTAATGATCCACAGGGCTCTTCCCCAGGAACACATCCTGGGGCTGCCTCACCTACACCTAACCATGGCCTTGGCTTTGGGCCCTCCAGCCCACTCTGCCCTCCCACTCACCCAGAATTTGGCAGAAGCCACAGATGCCTGTGCCAGAACAAATTGACAGAGGAAAACAGAAATGAGAATTGAACATTTTGCAGCTACAACAAAAATTTAAACAAACACAAAGCACATTATTGAGTGTTGTCCTTGAGAGCATTCTCCCTGTGGGAGATGCACTTGATCCAGTGAGGCTCCCGCTATCCTCAGAGTTCCCGGACTTATCCCCAAGAGCCTCAAGTAAGCTGATTCAAGGGCTCCCAAGCCCTGGTCACCAACGTGCTCACCGAGTATCAGGGAGGAGATCTGGGTTAGATCATTTGTCAAAGGCTCCGGGGGCATCTGGACCCCCAGGTGGAGACCTTCAAGTTCACAGTGCTCTGGACAGATGGTGAGGGCGGCCCTGACCAGGCCCCCTCAGAATTAGCGACAGGCTTCCTCAGGTGGTGTGTTACAGGTAATCAGCCCATTGAAGTAAATACTTGACTATTTTCAGCACAGGCTTCCTTCTAGCAGCCTGTGGTTGACTGTCCAACAGGCTGGGGGCTCTTTGCCCAAACCCAGCATTTCCCCTTTCAAATGATTCCTAAGAGTTCTTAGAAAAAAACAGGAGTTCTTAATTTTTCTTTTTCTTCTTTCTTTTCTAATTGTATTTATAGGAGAAGATGATGTTTTCTGGACGTACTTTCTCAATGAAACTGAGGGGAGCGTGCATAACACTTTGTTTCTGAATCAGCCTGGCTCGGAGATGGCCATTCAGCCCAAACTCTCCCGCAGCACCCCTCCACCTCTTCCCCTCAGCCTACTGCCCCTCCAGCCACCCACCCACTCTACCCTGTCACTCTGCCCTGGACAAATCCTTGTCCTTCTCTTCTCTGCTGCGGTTCTGCAGGAAATTCTGTCTCCTCCTCCAAAACAGTTCACCCTCCACCCAGGTCCTGCGGAGGACACACTGCTGTCTCCCACTGATCCTCTACTCACTCCCACCATCCAAGCACAGCCAGAGGGTTTTCATTTTTTAGTTTATCATAATCTTAGGCTTCCAAAACATTTGCAAAGTATGAACAATTTCCTTACAGTCCTCATCCAGATTGCCCAAGCGTTAACATCTTGTCACATTTTTTATCCTCTTTCCACACCCCTGAGACACAACACACTAGTATGTGTATTTTATATTTTTCTGAATATTTGAGAGTAATTCACAGATATGGTGTCCCTCACCCCTAAGTCCTTCAGTGTGTTTCTCCTAAAAATAAAGTTATCTTCAAAGCCACTAAACCTTTATGCCACCAGGGATGGCGCGGCAGATCTCTCCTGACCCGCCCGCTGCTCCCCTCAGCAGTGTACTTCAGTCCATCTGCTCCCCCCTCTGTCTCTGGTGAATCTGCTCACCGCCCCTGCACCTCTGGCTTGTGCCCCAATTCTGTATGCATAAATAAATAAATAAATCTTGAAAACACACACACACACAATTCAATGATGGAAATCAGGAAATTAGCTGTGATGCCATAATATTACCTAATCTACATATTCAGTTTACCACGGGTCACTACTGTGTTCGTAATGGCACAAAGAATCTGCCGTGATACCTCATTTGGGGTTTCTTTTTGCTACTAAGACAGGTCAGGTGTCATGTTCAGTTATGTCACCTCAGCTGGCTGCAGTCTGGAATTCAGAAGAATCTTTATCAAGTACTTTCCATCTGCTGGTGTGGGTCCTGTGACAAGAGCCGCCCCTGCACTGTGAACTGGGCGAGGCCTCTCAGCCGTGGCCCAGCCTGCCGCTCAGTCCCCTGGCCAGCGGCCCTCTCTCACTTGTGCTGGCAGCAACCTCACCAGCTTCCTTTCCAGACTGGGTCCCCACTTATTCAGCTTCTTCCGCCCCCAGACAAATCAGCAGAGACACACTTCTTGGCCTCGCCCCACCTCCAGACCCACTCCAACACACATCACCTTGCTTCTTCCTTTCACCTTTCATTGTCCAGTCACTTGCTTACCTGTCTATGTCCCTCACAGGGGCCTCTGGTTCTTGCCGGGTCCTGAGGACATGGAATAATTTGTGCCTGGCAAGTAACAGACATTCAGTAACATTTGTTGAATGAGTGAATGAATGCAAGTTTTTTCAGACTCCCTGGTTAAAGACAACAAAATCCTTTCACCTCCACGTATTGGGTCAGGGGTCCCTTTTCCCGAAGGTTATACATCAGATCCTCCCCACCAAAGCTTTCTTGTGTTCTAGCAGGGAGAGACCATGCTTCAAAGTATCAGCCTCTGTTCTCCTTTTCTAACAGTCTGCACTTGAGGGTAATAAAACTAATTTACTTTTCAAGAAAATATGCCAGATCTACCTCCAGGGCTTTTGTGTCAGGCTTCTCAGCAGAAATAAGTGACACATATTGACATGAAGGTCACGGTTGAGTAATACTATGAAGAGTTTCTGACCAAGCCAAAGGCTGCTTGGAAGCCACTCAAGGAGCGGAACAGGAGACCTTTCCTGTGAGAAGGCCCCGGAGAAGTTCCTGAGCACACTTGGAACACCCCAGCCACCATCCAGTCCTCCTCAGGATTCTGTGGAGATGGCTCTGGTGCTGGTCTCCTCTTGCCTGAGGCCTAGGGTATGCCTGAGTTTGGGGGAGACAGCACCCACATTTTTCACTACACCTGGGCAGGTTCTGCCCTTTCAATGCAGAGATGAATATGTCAACTGAGTCGCACATATCACTGTTCCACTGTGCTTGTTCTTCATACGTATTTTGTACACACACACTTACAAGGAAAAGGAAATCAAGCTAACTCTCTGAAAGAACAGTAGCCTTTGGGAAATGACCTGCTGGAGCCCCAAGAAGATAAGTCCTGACCAGGTAAGATAAGCAAAAGGTTCGTTTGTGGTCTCAGAGCTGCCTGAGATGGGGCAGGGCATTGAAAACTGGGGAAGCCTCTGTTCAGAATATCTCGCAGCTACAGGTCTCAGCAGAAAGGCTCACAGGCTAGGTGCCAATGGGGGTGAGTGGATTCTACTCCCAGTGAATACATACCAGACCCTGCCCGACTTACCTCTCTCCATGTTCTTAGCGGGGAGACCACCTCTGTGGGACCTGTGACCCCTGGGCTCTATCACCTTAACCCTGGCATGCCTTCCTTCAAGTGGATCCAAGAACAAAGCCTGGAAGCTGCTTCTCCCAGAGGTGGAGCGAGTAGGGATGCTGGGCAGGGGAGGCCTTGCTCACACAAAAGCTGCCCATTTGTTCCTTTCAGGGTGATGGGTAGCAGACAGCTGGCTCAGGTAATACCCAGAACCAATACAGCCCACTTGTCAGCAGGAGCCATCACACTGGGTTACTAAGAGTTTGACCTGAGGTCAAAGGTATATACCCTCTTCAGGCTTCTCAGTGAGGGGAGTCACTGGTTAAAGGGAAAGGCCCTGGGGCCTATGGCAGCCTTGCCACCCCCAACAAGGGGGGTGTGGACAGGTCATGATGTCATGACGCCTCAGAATGCCTAGATGGAACTGTTCTGAGGTGAGTCACCCTCATGGGCAGCCACGAGAGGCAGGCTCCTGTCCTACTGCAGTGGAGCTGCAGCGGGGACAGGGCAGCGGGAGGCCTGGGAAGTCTCTGGCAGAGCCATGCTGCTTGGCTTCATGTCCCAGCCCTCCACCCATGAGCTCAGCAACCTCGGGCAAGCAGTGTAAACACAGCATGACTCAGTTTCCCTATCTGGACTCTTGGGGTAATAACGGCAGTTCATTGAAAGGACTGGTTGTTCTGAGATGATGAGATGCTTTGAAGAGGTCCTCACAGATGCCCAGTGTCTGGGGGGGGTCAGTCTTCCTTACTGAGTCATTAAAGGACTTGGGCAGGTCGGACACAGAAGAGACAGACTGAAGCACCAGACCCTGGAATTTGTCCTAGTTCTAAACAGTTGTATGTTTTCATCTGAGCCTGGCATGCAGCTGGGCCATCATACATAGTTGGATAGAATGAACTAATTTCCAGGAAAATGACTATCTAACTTACGTGAAAAGCAGTGGAGCTGTATAGACTCTCTGAAGGCCCTCTGGCCCACACAGTCTACCACAGAAAGGGCAGCTCCCCCTGCCCACCCTTTAGAATTCATTTTATTCAAAAAACGTTGACCTATTTCTCTGACTGGGAACTAAAACTATCTTCTTCACCTTCTTACAGTTCCATACAACATTTTTTTCCTCAATTCCAGTGAGCCCAACATCTTTCAGGGGGTATTTTTAGAGTGATTGCCAAATGTTAGTTAGTTTATAAGGGGTTATTCTAGGACTAAGCTTTCCCAAATCTGCTTTGAGATGAGACAAGCTGTTGTTTCAATCATGCCTTCTTGAAGAGATGTATGTGAAATAAGGGGTATATGCTTAGAAATGAGGCCTGCAAGATTCTGGTAAAATGCAACTTCTCCTTGTAATACAATCTTCCAAGGACCTGCCTTGGTTTTCAGGAAAAGGAGACCCAGTGGTAGAAGTTACCTAAAAAGAACACTAGGCACTACCAGTTTGTCGTGTCATTTTCCATCCCCCTGCCCCACTCTGGGGAGTTTTCATCATCATTGCATCACTTTCTGGGTTCACTGTTTACAGGGATAGTCTGATAATCTTTTATTCAGTCCTTCCTGACAGGTAAGAATGGGTCAGCCAGCACTTGTGGCTGCCAGTGACAGAAACCAACTCTAAATGCACTGAGAGAACTTACTGGAGGAGAAGACACCCAGCTCACAGAACCAACAGGAAGCTGGGAGACTGGGCCCTGGCCTGCTGGTGGCTGGGCAGCGCAGTGCCAGCACCAGGGAATGCTAACATGCCTAGTCTATCTACCAGCCCTTCCCTGCCTCACCCACTCCAGATTCAAAATGTTGGGAAAGACCTTTGCACTGGCCAACCGTTGACCCCAGACCTGCCCTCAGATGCACCAAAAAAGTTTCTTTTTAGAAAGTGTTGAGGCCCAAAGTGGTGGTGAGGGGGTAGGAAAGGCACACAGTGGGAAATTGTGATGGAAAGTAGTGGGGAGTGGGTGGGCAGTGTGCTGGGTGACCCCATCTCTCCCTTAGAGCAACGCTAGCATGAAAATGGGCAAGATATATTGGAAGAAAAGTCAAGTGTCCTGAAAGCATCAAAGAACAAGACTCTTGGATATAAACACCATTTACCTAGAAAAACGTTTTGAAAAGAGGGCATTACTCCCCTCAGCTAATATACAGTCACTTTCATTCTAGAGAATCCCAAAGCATTTTTATGAAGCTTAAACTTATCCTAAAATACCTATTTAAAGACAAAATGTAGAATGGCTATGACAATCTGAGACCGGAAAAGGAGACATCTGAGAAACAGACCCACATACATTAGACTCTGGTGGATGACAGAGCCATTTCAGACTGGTAAAGAAAAGAGGAAGGTATTGATTGTTTATGAGACAACAATTAAACTAGATTCATATTGGTTATCATTAAAAGAATTAATTCAGGGAGGGGTGGTATAAAAATAACTTCCATATGGACTAAAGAGAAAAAAATGAAGTTGTAGAACCATAGGACTGAAATACAGGAAAATATACTTAAAACGTTGGCACATGAAGACTTTTATATACAAAATTCAGAAATCCTTTAGGATGGATAAACCTGGTTTCTAAATTGCAAACAATTATATAAGGACACCACCAGCAACTAACAGACATGCAGCAAATTAAAAAAAAAAAAAAAAAGTGGTCACAAAAAGATGTGAACAAAATTATTCCAAACAGCGTTAGTCATCCTAGCCCCAAACTGGTAAGAGCTCAGCTGCTGCTAATAAGAGAAAGGACAAAGTGTGACCTGTTCACACAATGGACTACTACTCAGCAATAAAAAGACTGATAATTAGAACTTTCAAAAAATATTATGCCCAGGAAAAAGCCAAATTATAACACACTACCTGTTTCCATTCAAACTAGCTATGAAAACAAATTTTTGGTGGTGGTGGTGGGTGGGGGGGTGGAATTAGAAGACTTTCCGGGAGGCAGAAGGGAAGTGGTTAGCTAAAAGGAGTCTGAGGTGTTTCTGGAGTGAGGGTGATGTTCTTAATCCTGACAGGAGTTTGAGGGTGCTGTATCCTTGGTTAAAATGTAGCAAATTTAAGGGGTACTGAATACTATGATTTATTTGGAAATACATCAAAAAGATGGTTTTATAGGTTGATATTAGTACTGTATAGTAAAATGTGACTAGGTGGCTGGGGTATGGGTTATAAAATGCAACTATTCTGTATGTTTGAAAACCTTCACAAAGAGAGCTAAGCAACAGACCAAAGGAGAAATATTTCCAACATATGAAAGACTTTCACCCAGAATATAGTTGACAAACCCAGTTGAAGATAAGCAATACCATCTGAAAGATCATCCTACATATAAACAAAGCTTAATTCCACCAGCAATACCACTCTTAGCCTCCAGGCTGGTATCTACATGTAGGTGCATGGAAGGTTATTACAGCATGTTCTCACAGGTGTGGTGACTGAATGCACTGAGCTGTCACCACGGCAGTATCTGGAGTCTGTTGAACTGATCCCACCTCCCTATGCCATCACCAAGCACTGTCCTATCTCCCCAGGGAATGGGCCCTTAAACCTGCGCTGATGTGGTGGTGAGTGTGGAAAGGTCTGTCACCTACAGCTGAGCCTTGAGTATCACAGGCTTGAACTGCCCTGTCCCACTTACATGTAGACTTCAAATTCACAGATTCAACTAACACTACAGGCTGATTGGTTGAATTCAGGAACGGGGGACTTAGAATACCAGGCCCATTATAAGGGACTTGGGCATCCTCAGGGGGCTGGAAACTGATCCTCTGAGGATACCAAAGGATGGCTGTAGTAGTTTTGGAGAATCAAGTTATCTATGGACTTAATAGCAATGTATGTGTGTGTGTGTGTGTGTGTGTGTGTGTGTGTTTTGGGGGTGGGGTGGGGTGGGTAAGTCAGCTCTCCTAACTCCTATATTGTTCAAAGGTCAACTGTATTGCCAAGTTGGAAGACATGGTATATACATCTGTAACACCAAGTAACAGCACTTACAGGGAAAAACCTCTGTCCCATCACACACATGCACACACTACAGAGAAATGGGAAAATGGGAATGGGAAAATGCAAACTTCTGTTTTGAAACACAATGGGGGGTAGAATAACCTACTGCTTTGCACCAATAGATACCAGTTTAAATTCTGCACATCTCTTAATTTTCCCAGCACCTACTGCAAAGTAGAAGTGGCAAATTGCCTTATTCAGGAGTTTGTGACCTATAACCCCAAACCAGACTTTAATTTCTGACCCATCACACAGCACAGGGCCCCCCAACTCAGCTGGCTTTTCCCAACGCAGCTGCCATCAGTTTACACACAGGGCTTCAGGTCCCCAGTAACCCCATCAGCTCTAAACAGGCACTGAAGACAAGTCCTTTCTGCTAGAGTCAAAGCAGACTTTCCATCGTTCTTAAAATTCAGATGATGAGACAGTGTTAGATGGTGGAGTCTATAGAATCACTAATCAATACAGTGCAGAGCTGGCTCCTAATACACCCAGGTGCTGAGTCATATCTGACTACGTGGGCAGAAAAATCTGCAGTCTCGCCAGCCGCTTCAGAACTTTAAAGAGTGCTTTGCTTTTAAGTACACTACACAAAATTCTCTTCAAGAATTCACAGGTCCTACACACTGGTCATACTTTATGACTGATTAAAGCAGAGGTGCGGGAATGTATGTATTCATGTAACATTTCGGCTGTTTCTCCACTATTTTGTGAGACAAATCACAAACAGCTCACCAAAAAACTAGTTGAAAGTTTTATTTATATAAAATTCATTAGGAACATAAAAGATTGAGTTTCTTAAAAAAAATCTGCAGTTATTTACAGCAGTATTGCACAAGTAAAGTGGCAATTACCCTGTCAAATTTCATCAGTGCAAAACACAAGTAAGCCAGGGAAATTGCAATACACATGCTACATACGCTGGGTTCTAAGAAACAAGTTAGTGATGAATCCGTACAGACAGATCAGTGCTATTTATAAATGGGTACCTGATGGCTCTGATACAGTAACTAGTGGTCACAGAACCTGGACAGAACAACTTAACAGAGCTTCTAAAGTTGGAAATTCCCAAATAAAAGTAGTCAAGTTACTTAGCTGGGAGCTTGAGGCGGCTTCTTGCACACAAGGCCCTTAGGAGTAGAACGGGAGTTACCCCGGCTGCTTTAGCGTCACGTGGCCACACCCCGCACACAGCCGTGCACTGAGCGGACACACACAGGCACCAGGCTAAACCAGCAGGGATGACACACCATCTACACGGAACCATTCGGAAGTCTCGCCAAAGCTTCCGTGAGCTTTCACATCTTAACACCGAATCCAGTGGGGGCCCCGACCTCGCAAAGGCGATGGAGAAGCAGGAGGAGGCCGTCAACCTCTGGAAGTAGACTGATGGAATGCAGGGACCAAACAGCTCAGGGCTGGGGACTGTACAATCAGCTCCTGAAGACAACCTAGTACTCGCCTCAAAGCACAGGAAGCCACACAGAGGGAGGGGAAATTCAACTACTCACCAGTTGCCAACAAGGGGCTAGTGGCGTGAGGCGATCCTGAAGTGGCTGTCCAGGCAGGAGCGCCCAGCCCCACCTACGCCCTGCCTGGCCCTTGCCCTGAACAACCTCACAGCACACCTCCAGAAGGGGCATGTTTCTATTCTTCTCAACACTGAGTTCCCAGGGATGACTTCTCAATGGAAAAATCTTTCCCAACTACTGCTAATACATGATTTTTTAAAAAAAGATACGGTCTAGCATTAACAGAATTTGCTTCTTTGAGAAGCTAGCTGCTTTGGAACAGAGTCACTGGGTATTTCTTGGAGTAGAATTTTGTAGCCTTCCAGATTTAGTTTCTCATTGGAGTCGAGATACAAGCTTCATCACGTGAACAGCTATGTCCAAGAATTTAATCCCGCTGACCAGAAATACCAGGAACTAAAGCTGGAGGGCCACCCTGGGAAGATCACGTGGCCTGCAGGGAGCTGACCAGTGACCATCTCAGAGTAAAAGCAATTAATGGAACAGCGGAATGGGGGTGGAGGGGTGAGGGCAGGGAGGTCAACACTTTTAGAACTTAAGACATTAAATAAGCAGGAAATAAATATACAATATTTCTACAAGTTACAGCATTATGAAACAGTAGGACACATTACACTGAAAAAAGAATCTACAATATTTACAATCCTTGATTCTGAAAAAAGTTTAGAAAAACAGTGATTTTTACTCATTTTGCTGTACAAAATTTTACAAGAAAGGTAAAGGAAACACAATTGCACACAGACATTTGGCTCAGTTGATAAGGAAAATATGATCTCCTAATCTAATAAATAGTTAAAATATATACAACAATATTAAGAAGAGGGGAAAAAAGAGAAAATTGTATTCTGTTAGGTACTATTTTTTTTTAATCAGAAGGAATTTTTACCAGATTTTTCTGCAACCAAAAAATTTCTTCATAAACTTACGTTTAGGCAAGAGTACAGGTAATTTGAAGAATCACTCATGAAGTTATTTTGTGTGTGTTTATTGCATTTCTGTGACAAGTCACAGGACACTTTCTACAAACCTCAAGTGAGAAGAGGTGGTCAAAGGCACAAAACCCGCATTAAGTATTCAAAAAGGGAACTAGTTGGTTTTTCTTCTACAAAAAATAAAAGACATAAAAAATAAAAAGTAAAAGGTATACCCCAGTCGGTATACTTTCTGCAGGGAGGCATCTTGATAAACAGATACATACAGTACAGAGACATCCAGTCATCTCTCTCAAGTCCTGGTGCAACATCCTGTTCTTTAATACTTCTACAGTTCATAGAATCTCTAATTTCCTCACGAGCTGCTTCCATGGCCAGCCTGCATGCCCAGGGACTGCCAAGCCAGAGGTAAACTTTCGGATGTGGCGGGCACAAGAGCGCATGGGGCTGCACCGTGCTGCTCTCAGGGAGCCGCGGTATCGAAGAAACAGAGTAAAGTGCTCCAGTCAGAGAGACTGGCACAGAGGGTGGAGATCCTGGGAGGGTGGGACCCAGAACCAAATACGTCTTTGGTGTGTGTCCAGCAGGTCCACGGCCGCAGTTCTACCACCACCTCACAACCGCGTGGACTTTCTGACCCCACAAAGGGGTTCAAGACACGTCAAGAACACAAGCTGAAACTCAACACAGCTTTAAAAATATTCAAGACCCCACGAAGATATTTGGGGAAAAGAAATTTTTAAGAAAGAATATTTGGAATCAAATCTCTCTACCTACAGGAAAGAGTGTATATGCAATATATATATTTATATAAAAGTATGAAGATACAAGTGAATGGATTTTCCCATTAATTTAATAATGTGAAAACACAGGTCCTTCATGGGCCAAAAGCAAATACAATTGTTGGCACTGTTGACTCATTTGAAAAATCACGTATTTCTTGTAAAAAGTATTTTAACGGTCTGAGGTTTCAAAAAGCTTGAGTTACAGGGTTCAAAGAATGAGCTCTACCTCCCTTTTTTCACTGTTCTCTCGTCTGTCTCTTCCTTGCATCTCCCTAGCTACTTAACTGCCTTTGAAATGACAGACCGACTTGTGGGTTTCCCAACTACTGCAATCCTTGTGGGTAGGTGTAAGGACCTCAAAGAGGCGGATGACAAAACCCACCATCCCAAGAGAAAAGGAACAAGTACCACAGGCATCTTTCAGAAGGCCGCGGGGCCATTTCACTTGTGCTCCATGGAGCATTTTAACGGCACCATTGAAAGCAGAAGTAAGCCTGAATTTCAAACTGGATTGAGAGGACTGGGAACCGCGTGGCAGGCATGAAGGGAAGTCTGAGCTGGATGAAAGGCCAGGCTGCCCAGGGGTCATCTGTGGAAAGGCCCGCCCAAGGCCAAGCTGAGGCCCAGGAGGACTCGAACTCATACCTGTGGCCAAGCCAGGCTGTGGCTGGACTCCTGGAACCTGTGTGGCACACGTGCCCTGTGGGCGGGGAGAGCCTGCAACCAGCAACACCAACAGTGCAAAGGACAGAATACTGGGCGCCGTTCCTGCTAGACCCCCTTTGAACACTGGACAAGCCCATCAAAACCAAATGGGAACTGATATGAGTACTGCCCAGCTGGTCAGTTACAGCAGACAGGCTGATGAGCCGTGATGACACAGGCAGACGTGACTCGCTTTTAACCCAGTAAGTTCCCTTTCCTCATGAAACTACCGTGGACCAAATTTGTGCATCAGTGTCCAGACAGGCCAGAGGGGGTATCCAGAAGGACAGAAGGAAAAACATACAGAGTCTGAAATTTTGCCACAGATGCAACTGAATTTAAGGAGGTAAGTAAATATTTACAAAATGGGAGTGGCACATTGATACCGGCTAACAGACCTTTTGCCCCTTTCATTTCATAAGTATTTTTTTGGTATTAATAATAAGCTCTTTAAAAAAAAGGTCAAAGAGGCAATGGCAGGGAAAGGAGGGGGCCATGTCATACCTCTCCCATTTAAAAATTCTGTACAGTAACCCCTAAAAATAAACTAAGGCAGCTTTATAAATTAGCTGGCTCAGTTTTCACTGCAGAGTTTACATAATCCTCTGAGAGTAGGCATTCGGTTCTTAAAATTTTAGTACAAAAATTATTCACAAGTTGGTTAAAAAGTTTCCATTTCCTTTCTGAAAAACCTGTTCTTATTAAAGAAGCTGGAAAAAAAAAAAAAAACCACCGCATCACATGTAAACAGCATTCTTGCATAAAATCCTGCTCCAAAGAACCATGATTTGTACATTTTTAAAAAAGAAGAATCCTCTCTCGTTTACATTCACAACAAACTTCCGTAAGAAATTCTGCCACGTGGTGATGAACAGGAAGGTCAAGTCCACGTGTTCTGGGTTTCTGGGTGTTTTCAGGAACCGTCAGCCGGCTGCACAGCAATGGCACCGAACAGTCGTGGTGCTGGGCCTGTTGGCTTGAACAAGCGAAATGTCTGCACACATCTCAACTCCACAAGGAACTTGCTGTCACTGCATCCTCCACACCAGACGGACGATGTAACGTAGCAGTCGTAAGAGAATCATCTGGGGGTGGGCCTCGGCTGCTTGGTAATTATTCAGAAAGACCTGAAACAATGAAAGGAAAGAGTCTTAGCTTGTCAACCGTCAGCCTCCCAGGGGCCAGGGCGTAAAGGAGTGACAAATCCCATCTTAAAAGCCGTGGTAGCTACTCCTGAAGGACACTGTCACCAAAGCCCCAGGTCTTCGTGAGACGACAAGACTCCAGAGGAAGCACCGCTGCATAAAAGCAGGCACACATAATTATTTTCTTCTCAGAAGGGCACAACCAAAAGAATGGCTGAGAACTTCAAAGTGAGTCCCAGAATCCTGGTCTGCCTCTCTTACTACCCTGCTATTTTTGCTTTTTTTATTTATTTTAATTTAGTCATTTATGCATACAGAACTGGGGTACAGGTCAGAGGTGCAGGGACGGTGAGAGGATTCACCAGAGACAGAGTGGGGAGCAGAACAGGCCGACTGACAAAGTACACTACTGAGAGGAGCAGCGGGCGGGTCAGGAGAGGTCTGCCGCGCCATGTGGTCACCTCCCGGATGGGCGGGGATTGAACTCATGCCGAAGTGGCTTTGGCTTCTCAGTGCTGTGCTTTAACCCGCTGCGCCACCAGGGAGGGCCTATTTTTGCTTTTTACAGGCGATGCCATCAGTGCCTTGACCCGGAAGTGCACTGAGCACTAGAAGACAAATCATCCCCCACCTCTGTTCAGGTGGCTGAAAAAAAGCCACCGAAGAAGTCGCTGAAGTTAGTGTCCTGTGAAAAGAGGCAGAGCCGAGGGGCAGGACTAGTGTCCTGTGAAAAGAGGCAGAGCCGAGGGGCAGGACTGAACTGGGTACATGCCCAGTGTCTTACTGCTGAAATTATTGACATGCAAATACGCTGCAGACTACCCCAAGGGTGATTTCTGGTAGCTGTAATTTACTTGAGAAACTAGTGATTTGGAGTAATTTGCCCTAAGAAGCTAAATAAAGTGGTGCACTGATGCGCCAGCGTGCCTCTGGCGGCCGGTGGGCGTCCCTGCGGGATAGACACTGTTGGCTCTGCACTCTGCCCACGGTCACAAACCAGGCCCGGTGGTCAGCCCCAACCCCACCCCGCACTGGGAGCAAAGAGCAATTAAAACAAAAAAGGCCTCCCTGCCAGGGAACACCCTATGTTTATGACAAGCTCAGAAATCGTTCAAAAGGAAACTGCCACATTACTCCGTGTTCCCAGAGGCCTGTGGGTCGTCTGGAGTGCCACTTCCAGTCCCATTCCATTTTTCCGGTGAGTCCGTGGAGCCAGGTATATATTCAGAGTGGCCAAAAGTGGCAGCGAAGCACATCTGCTCCCACACCAGGAGCTAGTGCCTGTCATGCGGTTCAGGTCTGAAAAATACCTGCTGGCTGGTTTGCCTTAATGTAACCCACAGCCAGGACCAACTCTGCTGCGGGGAGCTCCTCAGACACCCCTTTATTGCTCCGGTGGCGGGGGACCACCGGGCATGGTCCGGCTGAGAACTGGTGCCAGATTCCCCTCTCAACCCAGCCGGCCCACGGACAGCAGTTCGAGTGGGCTCTGTTCTTGCGACTGTTTATGCAGGCTCTCGAGCACTGGCTTGACAGATGGGATTGTGATAAGGCAGAGCATTTCCCTTGCTCCTTCCATAACCAGGCCGGAGGAAATCAGCTCTGTGCAAGCGATTCCTGTGGAGGCACTCCGTAACCACAGTCTGTGATTTTTATCTGTTCTGCACACAAGATTGCTTTGTTTTGATTTAACTTTCAAAATTACTTTGCTTCTTCTGTATGAGAATAATTTAGGGGAAGGTTAATTTTAGTTTAGACTAATATTAATAGGCTGAAGGTTGAAAGAGGCTTATTCAAAATAAAACCACGACTTACTAAAATGAAGAAAGCGTGTGCAGGGCAAGGTTGAGCAATGGCTTCCAGGTAGGAAATCTCATGCTAGCCAGGTGCCACCTTCGGGCTCAGCGAGGTCAGAGAACGGAGTGAAACTGACCCCAGTGAGGGGAAACCCACCGGTCCTTCAGGGGCAGCAGGAAGACTATGGACGTGGTCACGGTGAAACCACATCACGAGCCATCTCCCATGTTTTTGAGAATTCTGGTTACATCTCAGATGAAGCTGGGGGGGGGGATGGGGGAAATTGTGGCAGGGGCATCCAAGTCCCACCGAGCGAGCTGATGCACAGCCTCTCCGCCAGTGAGGCCGGCAGGACGCCTGCCCTCCCAGACAGCACGTGCGACAACACGGCACACGCTCTCAAGCCAGCGAACAATTGCTTTTGGACAACATTCAATGGAGGAAGCCATTACCACCGATTCCAAAAGCTGTGCCAGCCCAGAAAACCCTTGACAGCTGGCACAGCAGGCTGAAGCGGCTGCTGGCTTGAAACACAGGCCCACACCTCACCAACAGCTGGAGAGGAGCACTCAGCTTCCGGTAAACTCACGGCCTCCCCACCTGCAGTCATACAAATGAGCCTGGGTGCAAGCTGGGGGCACAGAGCGTGGCTGTGACCGTGACACTAACACGGGCAGGTGACCCAAGAGCTGGGGATGGTTCCGCCCTCCGGCCGTCGGCACCCTGCACATGGCCTCCGCCCAGTCAGCGCAGCCCTCAGACTCGGGGCCTCCAGGACTGTGAGGAGTGCACGTGGACTGTTCAAGCACCTGTTCACCTCTCCTGCTTGATGCTCACCCTTGGTCCTTAATTCTTAAGAGTGAAAAAACAGTACTTCGTGGAGTTGAACGATGCTGTTTTAGTCTAAGTCATGAAAGCACTTCAAAAAGATCACAAAGATCCATATGGGTCAGCCTATTTAAAAAAACTAAATACACCACTAAGTATAAACTATGTATTACAGCTGCCTTGTTAGCTCTTGCACACATATATACAAAATTCACAAGTGTCCTGAGTACAGAAACCCATCCTGCTAGCTAGTTTTATCTCCATATTCTAGATCAGGAATGGGGTTCTTTGGGGTGACTTTCACAACCATCCACAAGTCCAAAGGGACAGTCAGTTTTGTGTTTCCCTCCAGGAACCAATTCCCGAGAGCCCATACTCTCCTTTGGGGAGGGGTGCCTGCAGCCCCCACCTGCCTGCATCAAGGGTGCGGGTAGAGGTGTGACCTGGAAGCACATGTCTGCGGCTGCAACATCTGATGAGCATCACCTGTGTCACCGGCAGCACCTACAGAAGAGGAACCCACAAGCCCACCCTAAGGGGCCTGGAGGTGCTGCCCTCAGTGAGCACAGCCTGGGAGGAAGCCAGGGTGCTGCTGGAGTCTGCACGCATGCACAATCCCACCTCCCACAAAGAGGGGAACCGGCCAGTGAAATCCAAGGCTCACCGACATGGAGCCAGACACGCAGGGGTGTTCCTGTCTGCAGAAGCTGTGACGGCACTTCCTTCCGGGGACTGCCACTCTGGTAGGGACAGAGCCACAAACAAGGTAGCTGACTGGACAATATGTAAGTAAATAGAATGAAGAAGAAGCAACTGCCAGAGAGCTGGGGCAGGAAGGCACTGAGCTACCCCTGCACACCAGGCCTGGGAGCAAGAAGAGCCGGAGGCAACAAGGTTCCAGGGCGGGAGGCTGGTGTGTGGATGGGCACCACCCTAGAGAACGAGCATCAGTCTCCAAAGTCTCATTTCAGATGGTGAATGAGTATGCGGTTTCTCATAAGCCATCCTGAGAAACGGTGCCAAACTCTATGACCAGTCCTCTAAACAAGAGTTCCTGAGGGCCCTCCATGATGGTGCAATGGGCTAAAACAGCGCTGCGAAGCCATCCTCAGCCTCTGCAGCACGAGTCCTATCCCCCACAGGGAGCTGACCACATGGCACAGCAGACCTCTCCTTGTCTCTTCCACTGCTCCCCTCAGCAGCGTATTCCCGTGGATCTGCCTATTCTGCTCCCTACTCTGTCTCTGGTGAATCCCTCCTGGCCTATGCCCCAGTTCTTATATGCATAAATAAGTAAATCTTTAAAAAATAGAGTTCCTGAAAAGTGGAAAATGTGGGATATTCTGGTGGTTCATGTATCTCTGGTACAGACAGTGACACACTTCTCTGAAGTTGTAAAAATGCCCATGGAGACAATGTCAAGAGCAACTGAGCAGGGGATGCTGCAAAAGTTTTCTGCACACCCACACGACACTGGAGGGCACTTGAGTTACAGCTGGGGGTGGGGGGAGTTTACTACCCCAGACAGTGGCTATAGCAGCTGGACCACGTAGCAGGTAACCATGGAAGCAGTTACCACCATCTTCATTTAGGACAACCAATCAAGTATCAGGGATTTAATTAAATTTTAATACCCAAATCATCACAGCACAATGTGCTCTCTTGCCCAAGCAAGGAAAACACATGCAGGACACAAACATGCCCTTGACTCCAAGTTGTCCTGGGAACTGGTGGAGGTGCCCACTCACACTTGCAGGACCCACTCTGGACACAAGAGATGCCCAAGACCTGGGGGCTTCAGGCTCTTGGCACCCGAGCTGGGGGACAAGCAGAACTGTCACCAGTAAACAGGATAACTTGGTCCACACCTTCACAGTCTTCACAACAACCCCAGGCAACCCCACGCCACAGGTGAATCACGGACTGAGCGTACAGGGGAGAACTCACTCCAGGTTCAGGGAAGTGAGGCGCAGTGCCTGCTGGGTGGGGCCTGCTCCCAGAGGGGCATCTTCTGACCAGTACCACCACTGCCAGCATCAAAGGTAACCAGGTGGGGCCTGAGGTTCTAACTGATTCTGAGAAAACAACACCGTTTCTCTGACCCATTCATCACCCGTGCACGTGAACGGTATTTTAAATGGTGAGAGACAGAGGTGGCGAGGAAGAGGACCCTCGCATGCTAAGCACAAAGTCCCTAGGAAGAGCCGACCTGTCTCCACTGTCAGACCAAGAGTCACAAGCACTTCTGTTTGGATTCTAGGGTGTGTTCTACAGTCTCAGCTCTTTCAGGTGTCGCTCGCTCGGCTGCTGCCGCCTTGATGCAACCCAAATACCAAATTCACTTTCCATCTGTCACCAAGGCAACAGGGCATTTGCATAGCTGGTGCCTAACTGCTTTAATGTCAACACAGCTGTGGAAGAGTGCCGGGGAGCCCCTCTGACCGGATGTGGTGTTCCCACACAAAAACCAGGAGCAGGCACTCCCACGACACCCCTGGGTGGTCAGGGCAGCGGCTGCTGGCCGGCCAGAGTGCCGACGTGGTGCTCAAACGTCACAGAAAACAGCATTTGCACGAATCCAACTTTCCTCCTACTTCTGATGCTTCGTTTCACAGAAACTATCGAGCTGAGACTTTTGTAGGACAAATGATGGCTTATCCACTTAAACTGCAGTCAGGCCTGGCAGGCACTAGCTTTTCCTCCATCGGGACACTGTCAACTCCACCGTGGCTCTCAAATTCAGCAGCCACCCTCCACTGACACTATGCTCTTGAAAACCCAGATCCCGGATCATCACCTGGGAAGTCTGTTTACAGCTGACCACAGTGAAGCCAGAGAGGTTGTGACATTTCCTGTGTGAGCACCATCAGAAGAAATATTAGATTCAGAACAAGAACATACTGTTCCAAAATGACCTAGCCTCCAAAAAAAAGAAAATGCTAATGAGACTTAACGCACTTTAACCACACTCAGACCTCTCTGCTTTGGTTCAGCTGGGACAAGTCTAGCGAAGGATGCTAATTATGTTTGTATGTCTACAGAGAGCCATGCCTCACCTCATGTGCGTCTTCATTTCCTCCTCAAGAGATTTAAAAACCCCCAATGAGGCCTCTCTGAAGTCCCCTGCAGGCACCCACAGCCCGGATTGGTGCCGAAGTAGTGATCCCACAACTGCAAGGTGCCGAGCAGGTGTGCCCACCTGTCCCAGGCCAACGCAGCGCGAATCCACACAACCACATCCAGCTCCATGCCCACCCGGCCTCGCTGACGCACACGAGTGCCTCAGTCTCCTGCACACACCCAGGCAGACACAGCATGTCAGCAAGGCCCACACAGCCTGTGTAGCAAACAGAGGCCTCAAAAGATGGACAAATCAACAGTCACAAATTTCTCTTTCTAAACTTCGAGGACGCACTGAGAAATGTTTCAATGATAATTCAACTGAGAGAAGACAGAATAGTGGTGACAAGGAAGGACTTTCCTGCTGTAAATGCTTTAATCTTCCCTCCACCCCTAAGAGACTTACTCCTACAGATGAACAGATGGAGTCCTGGTCCAAGGTCTGACCCCAAAGTCCCCAAACTTGTCAGTAGGCTGTATTTTTCTACAAGATCACACTTTGGCCTCAACAAATCATGGGAAGCTCTCGCTGAGAAAGCTGAAACCCAGGCACTCTCATCGTCGGGATAATCGGAACCACACGTCAGAAAACTCAGAGTGAAGCCACAGGAGGACGACCCTGTCACACAGGCCGCACGGTGCCATGGTGGAGCCCGGCTGCTTCTTGTCACTGTTATTACGGTATGGATGGTGCGGCCACTCATCAGGACGACGAAACCTATCACTCATCGAGCCAGGTACAACTCATCATCTCATGAGCTATGTCTGGTTTTAATTCAATAATTAGCTATGTAGATTTTTTTACTGTCTTCTTAAGACAGCGCTAGAAAGTAGCTCACTTTATTAAGCTCCAACATTCGATCAATGAAGGCTTCAAGGAATGTCGAGAACACACACCTCTGAGTTTATGTTCATCTGGTGCTATGAAACCAGCAAGCAGCACCTCAGACCTCTCCCTTATACACACTGTCGAATAGGGCCTGTTATAAAAACAAGAATCTCTACAGGGAATCCACCTCTTAGGAGAAGACAGCACATAAAGATGTAGGTCCATTTAGAATGTAGAATCCATGCTAATATGCAGACATTTCAATTAAACTTCCATTCCCCTCAAAAACAGCCTGGCAGCACCTTGCCCCTCTCCACTCCCTGGCCCAGTGCGATATTTCAGTTCACGTCATTCAGTCCTTCGTGCTACACTGGCGCCCACAGAAGTAGGAAGTAGACAGTATAAACAAAAGATACACTATTTCTCGTGCTCAGACAATGAAAGGGTTTTCATTCACCCCTTGGCCCATCTGGAGTGTCTGCTGTCCACTGTGCGGATGTGCCTGGGGCGTTGTTCACCTAGCAGACTCTATACCTGTGCACAGAGCAACTCAGGCCCGACCACCTGCGAGGCAGGGGCGCCGCAAAACGCAAATGTCCTCTGCCCAGCGGTGGACAGGAGTTGACCCACGTTGGCTAGGGAAAGACTCTAGTTACCTCATATAAAAAAAAATTAGTTACCTCAAGAGCTCATGTTTTATAGAAGGGCTCAGCACACCGCTGCAGCCTCGGGCCACAGCCAAGAATCCCATCCAAGCGGACACCAAGCCTGAGCGCACAGCAGCCCACGCCTGCAGGACTCAGGCCTGCACTTGCAACACTGCCTGCCACAGGTCAGCTGGCACTCGGACTCGACCTGACTCCAGTGGTGGAAGCAACCAGCAGAGGACACTAAAGAACAACAGGGAACCTGGCTGTTTTGTGTGGATGGCCCACCTGATCGAGGCAGTTTTGAGGTACAGGCTGCTGAAACAGACCACATACATTGCTCCTCTCCCTGCCAGGGGCTCACCCCTTCATGCAGTTTGGAGCGGAGATTCTGCTGCTCCTGTCTGCAGCCCACTATTATCCCTGAACCCCCACCATCCATCCACAGACCACACCCTTACTCCCTGGAGTCTCAGAGTCGCACACCAGCGCTGTGATGGTCAGGACACTCCATGCATGGAGGTCATTCAGCAGCACACGCATTCCAGGCATGCCGCCACCTTCTCGGGGCCTGGGCTGTGTCCTGGACCATGTTCTGCGTCCCAGTGCCACCACGGCACTTGCACTTCAGATGTGGTGAGAAGGCACCAGTGGGCAGTGGAATCTGGGACAACCTGAGCATCAAAATAAGTAATGTCGGGAGTGCATGTTAACCCAGTGAAGTAAACAGGGACCCGTGAATCTGAGCTGATAAACGAAGAAACACAAAGGGAGAATGGAAAGCTCTTACTCCTTCACACATTTCCTTCCCATTATAAAAGGAAAGGCACCAACTGGATAGTGGAAGACGCCACTGACCACTGCTCATACTGCCCGCAGCTGGACACTAGGACATGGCGACATCTGTGCCCCTCACTGCGAACACAGGAAGGCGATGCTGTCAGCTCTGCAGCAGTCCTTCCCAGAGTGCAGAAAACTCAACACGAGGAAACTTACAGCAAACCAGATTCAGGAGGAGTCTGCACACTGACTGTCCTGTCCTTTGTAAGGGCAGAGCCTCAGAAAGACGGGCCCCAGATTCATGGAGTCAAAAGGCAACTAAATTTACTGAGTGAACCCAGAGTGGTTCCTGGACCTAAAACATTTTTTTTCTCTACAAAGGATAACTGGTGAGGCTTGAATAAGACTTACAGATGATATAACAATATTGTAACAGTGTTAATTTCCTGATTTTGATAATTACACTGTAGATACGTAAGAGAATGCTCTTCTCTTCAGGCAATACACACTGACGAATTTAAGAGTAAAGCAGTAATCATGCCGGCAATTTATTCTCAATTCCTTAGAGAATAATAGATCGCAGGTGTCAAGTGGTAGAATGTTAAAGCAAATGTAGCAAAATGTTAACCCCAGGGAAGTTAGGTGACAGGCAGGTCCTTGGTACCACTTGCAACTTTTATGTAAATCTGAATTTATTTCAAAACAAGAAGTCACAGAAATAAAAAAATTCATTCAACCTGGAAGAGTAAGGCACCTTATCCGGGGGGACGATCGCGTGATTCAGGGCCGCTAACGAGGAGCATGCACCGGGGCTTCGTGCTCACCTGTGGCTCTCTCACCTCCTTCTTCAAGGACCGGACCCCACCGCCCCATGTGTGTGTGACCCCACTGCCTCTGAGCGGGCTGAAGGCATGGCAACTCCAGGACAACTTCCTCTATTTGCTCGAACTGGGAAAATACCCTGTGAGGCTTCACAAGGCTCATGGCAAAAAAGACCAACACTTCAGCAAAGGCACTGTTATATATTAAGCAAATAAAGACACTACATGTTTCAAATGCTACAGTCCACCATGGAGCAGTGCTGTGCACCACTCACCAAGAGGCGACGCTCCCTGCTGTAGACAGCAGGTTTTTTGAATGTGTCACTTTCCCAAAAAGCCTCCCATCCCGCCCCCACCCCAACCCCCGCATTCAACAATGGACCATCTGGGTGACTGCAGACAATGGCTATTTTTAATTGAACAACTATCAAGGCAGGCATCTGTGGCTTTGGCTTTGAGGGTCACTGTGTCATTATTCAGAATTCCAGAGCTTGGTGTTTTCAACCGGCTATTTATAAAATCTGGAGCATATCTGCCTTTGATTTAGGGGGGAAAATCAGGTTCTATATAGCATTAAGTCTGTCCCAACTCTGCCTCCAATAGCTCAGCCTACTGAGAAAGCCAGGCCCTTGACGTATTAGCTGCTGCATTTTCACAATGGCTCATTTTTAAAGTGAAAAAACAAAATAAGGCACATAATTACAAAATATTGCCAATACTGCAGTAAGACTAACTTGCAGTTATTTTACCAAAGGTTTTGAGAACAGATGGCACCTCCTTTGAAAAATAGATGTGACCATCATACTTATAGTCTTAAGCACTAACCTATGAAAACACTGGGAGAGAGGGAATAGAAGGTTATGAACCTGCTCGATGCTGTTGTCTCACCCCAATGGAGAGGCCAGGGAACGGAACACCCCCAGCACCTGTGTCTCACGTGAGCAAGACTGGAACTCGCCACCTCTTTTGATGTCCATAGCATGGCTGTGCACCAACCCTTGTGCCCCCTTGCCCAGTGTCTCTTCACTGCCCACAAGGCCACCAGAGGTACAGCTATCAGAGCCCTCTAGCAGTCCAGGGAAAAGCCCTGGAGAACCACGGATCCTTCACGCGGGTCCCCTCAGTGGTCCAAGGCTCTGACCCAGCCCCTGGGAATTGCATTGTACAGGCTCACCGTAGCATCCAAGTGACTTGTCCCTCTAAGGCAGCCCCACCCAAGTCAGATCTGGCTACCTCCAAACCCCTTTCAAAATGGGGGAAGGTGAATTCTGCTGCTAGTCAGCTCACTGGCTAACCCCAAAGAGGTCATTATGCTCCTAAGAAGTGACTGATCTTTTCCTGCTGGTTCTGGACACATGCTTCCAGTCAGGACAGGGTATATTCGGAGCCTACTCTCTTGAAGGGGCCCATGTCGTCCTGAATGGCATGAGGGAGGATTTGGTATGAGGGCCAATGTCATGAGTATACTGGGCCCTTTCCCCAGTCAGTCTCCCTCCTAGGACGGTCTACCAGGAGACGGTCAAGTCCAATCATACACTGTAACAACAAAATCCTGTCATTGAAACCATGTAGACGACTGAGAGGAATAGTAATTTCAGTGCCAGATTATGAAAATTCAACCTTGCAAAAAACAATTACCATTTCAGATCTGGGCTGAGGCAAAATCATGTTCTGTGACCTGGTCTGTACAGGTGTAGGATGCAACTAGTCAACCATAATGTAAGAAGTGCCTAAGCCCATCCACCAATGTGCTATTTCCCATTTAATGACAGAATCATGCTATGACACACTTTCCATCACACACAACATACACTCACTCCACAGGAAGGTACAAAGAGAAGCCAACATGAGCTCTATGGAAGTCCTGACTCCCTGACAGAAATACTATAGTGAGGAAACGAACATCCTTGCCTCCACCCCTTCCATTATGGGAAAATGTCTGTGTTTATTTAAGAGAAGTTTGAGAGGCACTGAATATAGATGGGAAAACTAGAATGAATGAATAATAATTAACAGGTAACATACATTCACCTGTTTAACAATAGCTAACTGAAAAAAAAAAGAGAGAGAGCGAGACTAATGCTTAAAGCAGTACAGAAATATTGAGGTGTTCTAAAAAAGCATGATCTCCCAGGATTAAAGAAAATCTTTTAAGAGGGAATATTCTGAAACAATGTTCAAAAAACATATTTAAGTAATAAATGACATTTCCCACAAAACATGTGTACCTTCCTTTTGGACAAATCAACAGAAACGTCTTCGTTATCAGGTTGTTTAAAAAAATGTAAATAAGCCAAAATTACATTTCTTCCCACCTGCTCGTGTTCTGTGGCAGGGAGCAGTCACACAAGCTCACCCCTGCCTCCTGCACGGAGCTAAAGCCTACCCATCTCAAAGTCTTCTAGAAGGAAAGGGTTTCCAAATGGTGATACACACACAACCGGCACTGCGTCTGGAGAAAACACAAAACTAAATATTTTCTTCATCAACAGCACACGTCAAAACGTAAAGGGTAGTCAAATTATAGACTACTGAGGGATGGTCTCCGGGTCCATTTCAATGAACAAACATAAGGGGGGCTCTGTTCCCTTTGGCTAGTGAAGATGGGAATTCAAAAGTGTCTTTAGCTTTGCCCCAAGCTGTTTGAAAGGAAAGGAGAGACACCCCATGTAGACCCAAAATTACATTAGTATTTATCCGGGGACAGTTCAATGCACATAAATGACTCCTTTCTTGGAATGGTTGTTTAAGGTTTTGTGCTTATCAAATCCCTTTGCCATCTCATACTGTATTCTCTCCAATTACCAGCACTTAAATCCAACCATTAAAACATAAGGAAAGCGGGCAAGAAAAAGCACTGATAGGCCACACGTATGTTAACATGTGCCATTTCCAAAATAAACATAGAATCATTACTGGTCACCTTTTAAAAACAACCACTATGGTGGAAGGGGCAGAGGAGCAAGGAGAAAGGGGGGTAAAGAAAACATCATTACCCTCCTTGGGTAATAGGCATTAAACTCGTCTCCGATACGCCGCAGCTCTTGTGCAATCCAGATCTCCGGGCGCATATCTGCAGGTACAGCTTGAGACTGCCTCATGGAAGCTGCATCAGAACAAACAAAACAAAAATCATTTGTTTTCCATAGGTCATTCGCAAAGTTCCTAAGGTAAGTTTCTTGAAGTAAGCCCACTTTTCCCCCACTTTCATATTTTTGGGGGTGTGCTCCCTAACTGAAAGAAGTACAGTACCCCATTGAACATTACGACAGAGTCTGCTACATAACTGGCTCAAGAATAAAGGCTGCAGAAATATTTCCTTCTTCAAAACTAGAGATTCAGAATTGCATAATATAAAAATATCCTGATAAATTACAAAACTTCGGTGTCAAGAAGGCAAAGACACAGAAAAATGGTACAAAAAATATCACCAAATAAAAATACTCGAAATATATGAAAATATGAACACTCAGGTTGTCAGTAAAATAACTGTTCAGATGTGGACATAAGGCAAAAATTCCTAGAAAAATAACCAGTATCACACAGGAGTGAGATGACAGAGCTGCCCCAGTTGGAGCTCAGAGACTGAGAAGCTGATAGTCAGCCACAAGCTACCTGGGGCGGCTGTTTCCATGGAGGTAGCACTGAGGTCCCAACAGCAGGTCTTCACAAGAGCTACTGGGGCCAGATGAAAGCATAATTGCATGTTTTGTCTCAATAAGAATACAACCAATAAAGACGGATTCAAGTCTGCAAACACCACATGGGGAGAGGAAATGTTTTGGGTGTAAGAGCAAAGGCATTTTTGAAAGAAGAAAAAAGAGGGAGGCTGGCCCTTTCATTAAGCTGTCACTAACATTCACACCAAGTGTATTCATCCGTTCATTAATGAAACCATTAAAAGCCACATGACAGCCAAAAGTGATGGAGAACAATAAACATGGGTCGTGCAAAGCTCCCACCACAGGAAGACGAAGCTCTCCGTGCACAAGAAGGAAGACTCACTCTCCACTCAGACAGCACAGTCCCACCGGCACAGAGAAAGGGCAAAGATGCATGACTTCAGCAGCTATCCACGCTACTCACAGGCAAATCATGTTAAAACGGGCATAACATACTCACAATTAAACACATGCTACCCTGTAACCACAGCAAAACATTTTTGTAAAAATTCTGAAAACCAGGTTTTTGCAATAAGGTTATTACAGTTTCCTGTTTTGTGTTTTTAGAAAAAAAATGTGTGTTTTGTATTTGACTTGTCATCAAAATAAAACTGATGCTAACAGCTCTATACAGGCGCTTAAAAGTGAACAACTTGAATGGCTTTTACCAATTCTCTAAATTCTTGCCCATCTTCTCTGTCCCCAGTTCCCACCCACGTGAATGCAAGGCTGACTCCAGAAAGAGCAGCCAGGGGCAGAGCACAACCATGGGGACGAGGAGGAGGAATAGAGTGGGTGGTGGGCAAGGAAAAACCTGTGGGTGAGCAGGCAAGTTCCTTGGCTATATATCTAATAAAAATTACTTTGGACTGCACACCTATGTCACACAAATATTTCTCATTTCTCTGTCAAGTCTACTCCTAAGTGACTAAACCAGCAGAAAACAAAACAGGAGGGATGTGATACCAGGCAGGACAGCTGACTTCCCTTTCCTGGGCTGACAGCTCTTTAAGGATTTAGTCTATCCCGGGACAAAATCATGACTACTCCCTTTACACTCCTCCCACTCGTCCCGTCCCGACTTGGAAACCTGAATTTGCCCTGGAGGCCAAATGTCTCCTGCCTGCCTGGGCCTGCAGAGTGCATCATGCATGTTAGCTCACGTGACGCCCCCATGGCCTGCGGGGAGACGCACCTGCCCACAGACACAGGTGAGCAGAGCAGGCAGGATGCCACGTGGTCGCTGGGGCCACCACCGCTCGCTTTCCACAGCACCTGGCTCTGAGAGTATTCTGCCTTCAGTCCTGGACCCAAGAACGAAGAAAATGTCAATTATCAAAAGTCAGTGAAATGTAGACTATGGTGTTTTACCAAGACAGCAGTCTAGAGGAGGTGTGGATGAGTCACCCGATGCTCAGTGTCCTATGGCTCTGGTGACAATGGCAGCTCAGTGTCAGCCATGGATCTAGGTGGATTCTGGGTAGAGTAACCTGAAAGGCTGAGCCCTCTCACAAGCTTACCTTATGCTTTTAGATGCTTAATTTCTACTAATAGTTTCTTCTGGACAAGGGTAATTAAAAGTATGCTATATGCAGGCCCTCCCAGGTTGGAGCGTTGCACTGCAAAGCTAAGCCAAGCCATGACTGCTTCAGTGCAAGTTTGATCCCTGTCCCCGAGGTGACCCACATGGCGTGGCAGACCTCTCCTGACCCACCTGCTGCTCCCCTCAGCAGTGTACTTCATCAGATGGCCTGTTTTGCTTGCTGCTCTGTCTTTGGTGAATCCGCTCACTGCCCCTGCACCTCTGGCCTGTACCCCACTCCTGTATGCATAAATTTTTTTTAAAAAGTATATTTTATACTTACTTTGTTTAAAAAAATTATTAAGAATAAACAAAAACCCACCCCTATCCATTAAGCCTTGCTCTGACCCACTGGTCCCATTCTCTTCCCTCTGGTAACTATAATTCTGCTGCCAACATCTAATGTTCTATTTTTATTTTTTTTTTTATTTTTTTATTTTTTTTTAAAGGTTTATTTATTTATTCGTACAGAACTGGGGTACAGGCCAGAGATGCAGAGGGTGAGAGGATTCACCAGAGACAGAGCGGGAAGCAGAACAGGCAGATCGACGAAATACACTGCTGAGGGGAGCAGCGGGCGGGTCAGGAGAGGTCTGCCTCGCCATGTGGTCGCCTCCGGGGCAGGCGGGAATCGAACTCATGCGGAAGTGGCTTTAGTGTCTTAGTGCAGTGCTTTAACCCGCTGCGCCACCAGGGAGGGCCCTCTATTTTTATTTTATTTCCTCCATTCGTCTGCTTTGTTTCCTTAAACTGGTAAAATCATCCAATACCTTTCTTTCTCCTGACTTACTTCACTTTCCATAATCTTTCTGTTCCTTCCATTTTGCTATAAATGGCAAAACTTCATTATTTTTAATGTGAATAGTCTTCTGCTGAACACTCTACCTCCTTTAGCCAACTGTCCATCAGTGGGCTCCTAGGCTGCTTCCACAGCTTAGCTATTGGAAACAGTGCTGTAAAAAACACTGCGGTGTCATTAACTCTACCCAGAAGTGGGTCTGCTAGAGCTTATGATAGTTCAATTACTAGTTTTTTTCAGGAAGGTCCATACTGTTTTCTAAAATGGTTCCACCAATTTACATTGCCACAGCAGAAGGATGTTATATTTTCTGTGGCATCTTAGTATACAAGAAAAACTCCTCTCCCCAGTAGGTGAAAAAAAATTCACCTTTACACCTTCGGGTGCAGCTGGGAAGGCTCTGTCTGGCTCACGTTTGGCTAGCAACCAGGCACATCATTGCCAGAGCCAGTCTTGTCAGAAGCCACTTTATCAAAACCCGCACCCAGCGAACTGACATCAGCCTAGTCAGCAGCTAAGAAGCAAACCAGGGACCTGGTGGCCAAATCCAATTTATTCATCTTAGAGATAAATGCCCTACTGTTTTGTAGGGAAGGAGGCAAAGAAGATAAGCAGATGCATCTGTAGAAAGAAAAGTCCAGTAGCTGTTAGCTTAACATACACAGATATAAACACATCTGCAGAGACAGGCAGTACCCATAGGAAGCTCAGGATTCTTAGCAGTTCCCAGAGTGACTCTGCTGTGAATGGGCCACAGATCAGACCCCAAGAAATACCAAGAAAGGATAAGAAGCCAGGCAGAGTTCCTGGAGTCCAGATGTGCATTTCAGACAACATGTAAGTGTCTGGAGGTTACAGTAACCCTAGATAACAGATCAGATCAGGCTGAGCATATGCCAACTGGTAATAACAACAGATCAGTATGAAAGCCATCAATAATACTTTGTAGATTTCTTTAAGCTGTAGACTAGTAATGTACAAATAAATTTTTCCAGGAGACTGTCTTTGTCTCTATCACCATTTAGCTTCTTAGAGGGTTGTTATGTTTTGTTTCTGAGAGGCAAATACTGTTCCTATTCCTTAAACTATAAACTAATGGTTAACTTCCACCTTTTCATAAAGCCTAGCTAAAATGAATACAGAGTATATGGTTATAAAGTAAGACTGCCAGACAAAAATTCCATTTTGACTATCTTAAAGGACATCCTAACACAGACATGCCTAATTTCAAGAGTATTTTTAATCTTAGTTAATACAGTACATTTTGAAAGAAACTTCAAAGATTATTTCTCAAGTGGCAAACTATCTCCTTTTGGAGGAGGGGAAGCTTTTACTGAATGTCATTACAATGTTAGTGACTGTCCATCTGTTCTCATGCCACATATGAACCTACTAGAAAAAGCACAGAATTTGTCTGACCCTGGAGAATGAGCCCGTCAGTTCCACAAACGTGGTCAGAGCCAGAATTAAGGTTTTTATTCCCTTTGTCACTAGTCTGCTTAATTCTGTTCCAGGATCACCCAGAGCATGGGTCAACCATGATGGCGAAGGGACTTCTGAATGCAAACTGGAGCCAGCAAAGCCAGGGGTCAGGGATGCTCAAAACATACCCTCCCCTAATCCCATCCAGATTCCCACTCACGTAGAGCCTACCTACCAAAAAGTTTCATTTACATTTCTAGTCCCTAAGTTCCAAGAATAAATCTCTTATGAAGCCATCTGCAATGTGTCTAGCAACCATAAATGTTGATATTTAACAAAATGGGTCTTTATTTGCAACAAAGCTTTTTTTTACTACAAGGAAGATAAAGCTTTTAACATACAATTTTATGTGAACATAAAAAACTTCCAAGGGGAAAATCAGGTGAGATGTATTTTTACCCATACAAACAAGTACAGTTTTAGACTGAGGGGAGCTTTTCAACCCAGAAACTTGGTACTAAAAACTGAAGGAAAGTAAGGCACGATGAAATATTAACTGCTCCAAGAAGCTGCTCTGGTGTTTTAACTGGGCCCCAGCCCCACACGCTGCTGGCTGAGAGGGACCTGCAGGGGCCAGGTTTTCTAACCAAAGCCACTAATCAAAATTTCTGTCACAAAATCACGTCATGCACAGGCAATTTTGTAAGAAGTCTGCTCTGTGAGGTGAACACTAGGAAACGCTTAAAAATAATGTTTAAATTATTTTTGGAGCATTACTTTCTATACAGAAAATACAACCAGGTATATAATTCATTTTCCTGCAAGTATGGGCAGTGACCCGGGAGCTGTTTCCAAAGAAGCAGGGGTCTAAAAGATGTCCATTGTCTAAATGTCAGGCTGTTCTGATTTTGCTACAGAACTACTCTTCGACCCATACAGTAACGTCAAATCTTAAAAGTTCAGCAATTTGAAAAAAAATTAATACCGTGGTTAAGTGGCTGATAGTGAAATCAGACTGGGGCTTTCAGAAAGGGCTTTCTGTTGCACCGCCAGCGAAGGTGGAAAAATGAAAAAATGAGACTGTCAATTCGTAAGAACTCAACATCAATCAAGCCAAACTTGGTTTTTCTGAAGCCCCACGGCTCCCAGCCCCCAGCCGTGAACGGCAGGTGTGCAGAGTGGGCGATGATGACCACCTGTCGGCTGTCCTGGGAGAGGCTGTGGTGCCAGTGCAGGAGGCATGTGCCAGGGGCCCCGTCACACCCACACGTCCAACTGCAGTCCTGGCTGCCACACAGGATGGGTGAGGCTCACAAAAAGTTCACTTTGTATCATGACTGGAGTTTCATGACCTGTATCATCAAACTGGTATCATGGCCCAGCAAGGTACCAAGTTAAAGTTCATGAAAACACTTCTTTTTGTTTTCAGATGCTCTGAAATCTACTAGTACTTGGGCAGAATCAGGAATTAAGCTCTGAATCATATTCAGCTCTGAAGAGAGAAAGGATTTCTTGATACCCGAAGAGACATGCAATGTGTAACTTTTTATTTTAAACACAGGACAGACGTACTGAGACAAGTAAGTGCACAATTTTGCCTGGCACTTACCAGGGAGACAGTGGGCTATGAAAGCAAGTCCGTGTCCTCCTGACACTCGGGGTTGTCCATCTTTACCCCAGGAGGAGAGGATTTACTGCAAAGCTACACAGGACCTTTTTAAAGACCATTTCTTTGCAGACTCTATCTAACACCAGTCTAAACCAGTTCCAAGGGAAAGACTCCCAAATATTTAGAAGTAGCCCTGCTTCTGCAGGTGGTCACTCTGAAACTCAATATTCATTTGAAAAATACAAAGTCTGGGGTATTTATCCAATAATCTACTTCTTCAAGTGATTATCTTCAGAAACATCTTTATCAATTCACAGTTATCCACAGCTTACAACAGGAAGGAAGCAACCCGTCAGCACAGTTTCCTGACACAACCCACCTGGGTGATCCATCCGCAGCTCACCTGCTGGGGAACTCCCAGTCAGCCGGGGAGGCAGTGCAGCTGCCACACTGCCAGGACAGTGTGCTTTCCTGCCACCAGTGCATCCAGAATCACCTTCAACTCTGCTGATTCCCCAAATTAAAATGAGCCAGAATCTAATTACTTACACACACACACACACACGCACCCCTCCCTCTCTGGGTCTATTTCTCATTTGCACTATTTTACTTCTTGACAAATCCTCAATCAATTCCTTTGAGTTATGGGATGAACATTTAAGGCATTAGGAATAAAGTAACAATACATCACCACTCATGAAATTTCAAGATGTTTTCCCAGGTACACATTTATGTCGGGTCAGGGCGGTCACATGAATTCAGGATAGTGGTTCTATAAACAGCTGTGAGGACAACGTACCACAAGTAATAGAGGCTGGGAGGAAGCCAGCATTTTTATACCTACTTCTCAACACATACTGGCTTTCATGTGGTCAAGAGCAAGAAGGTCTAAACAAGCTGTTCTGATCAATTTCCAGCCTGACTGTTTGGAAGCTGCCAGTAAAACAAGGCTGTGAAGTTGGACAGAAGTCCAGAAACTGACATTCATCTTTCCCTTTCACTAGCCTGTTTCCTACAGAAAATTCAAATATGAAGGCACTACAATTACTATGCTATACCTTTTTCCTCCTCAGTTATCTTAAGACCTATCCATTTCATTTCTGTTCCCCACATATTTACGTATACTAGGAGCCAGTGACACCACGTGGTAGGAAAACACCCAGACCCTATGTTTAGACCTGTATCCGAGGCTACCTCCCGGTCATGGTGGGAGCCCACCATCTCGCACCAGGTGGAGACCTGGTCACCAAGGAATCTTCCGGAATTCGATGCCTGCTCCAGGCCTTGGTGCCCACTTCCCAGGACAGAGGCACACTTTTCCTAAAGGCAATGCAATGTGTGCTGAAGGGCACAAGATTTCCCTCTATAGGAATTTAAATGCTCCCTTCTAACTCCAACCCTAATCCTGGCACTGTCCTGTGAGCATGTAAAGACAAACTATAACCCTCCCTCCACCCCCAATCACCACCCTTGGACTTTTTAATGAATGGAGCTGCCACCCCCCTTCCCAACCTGTCCTGAGCCAGTTACCTCCACATGCCTTGTATGATGAACCCTGGGGAGACCTTCCCTCCTCATCCGGCCCACCCCCTACCTCCATGCTGCAGGAGACACTGCTCTGAATAGCGTGGTGGTGGACTGCACTGGACTGGCAGGAAAAGGCAGTACTGCCCTTCACTGTCCCTCGATGATCCTCACCCCACTATGTTCTCTAGACAGTGCTATCATAATTCTGTGGCCTTAGAGTCCTTCCAAAGGATTTGACTGAGCCATCTTATTTTGAAAAACAAATAAAAATAACCTCAACACTCAGTACAGTCAAATGATACCAACTCTGAGCTTGCTTTTAGAGACACATACATCCCTATCCCCCAATATTCTACCAAGAGTGCAATTTATTGCGATTTCCAGGTGCTTTATTTTACCATTTACCTCACCAAAATTGTACAAATGTTAGACTTTAAAAGTAAATATGCAGCTCTACACATTTTCCACTTAAGACTATTCCTTAGATATAAAGTATTAAACATTTTGAAGTTATTAGCTTTCAGAAACGATGGTGTACTTTAGCCAAATATCAGATCTTGGGGAGGAAATGAGAATTTAAACTACAAACAGAAAAATTTCTGACTACAGAGTAAGTGTGGCTTCCTCTATGAAATTTAACACGGGCAGCAGGAAACAGCTGACAAAAATCTCTTCTAAATTCACATTAAGATCTTAAATATTACTGTATTTCACTGAATGATTGTGAAGACGAAGGCATGGAGCAAAAACAGAAGTCTAAAAGCTGCATCTTAAACAGTTTTTAAATTAAAGCATATTAAAGTCTATCAACTTTATTCGTTCAGTTAAAACTCGCTGCATATAAAGTGAAACACTAATCTGTTCACACAGATAGATGGTTATCTGCCACACACCAGGAGGATGAGACATAATGAAAGCTTCCCACTTAAAACAATTCACAAAAGGCAGCTGCCTCCTTTTATCCCACACTGTATAAAAAAGAGAAACAAAAGTTACACCTCCATTCTTGACCCGATTTTGCCTGATCACAAAGATGTAACCATTGTGTTTTGGATGTTTAATGGTTTAAATATTTGTCCTCAAAACATGTCTATCAGGATTGGGCTGTTTGATTCCTTCCTACCAAAGCTTTACTCCAGAGAGCACATTAATACCCAAAGCAGGTATCCTGCCTCTAAGCGTCACAGGCAAACCCAAGCCCAGAGCATTTTGTAGGGAAACAAAACAGTAATTAAACCATGCATAAAAATAAGAAAAGAGGAGCCCAAAGCCAGCAGAGCATCTGAGAGGCACAGTCAATGGTCCAACCACTGACTGTGGTTGGACTAAGCTTTCAAGTCACCACGTAATTCCAGAAGAGTCTAAACCTAGTCTGCAAACCATAACACAGCAATGTCATATAAATGACTATGCTCTGGTCCTGTACATAGGAATAGAATGGCAGTCACCACTAGGCAGGCAGGGGCATAAACTCTGTGCTAAAGACCGTCTGGTCTGCTGATCTCAAAGGTCTTTTACCTGTCAGGTCCTCACATCCTTCCTCCTCCTCTGAGTCCTTTCCACTCCTGGGCAGACAGAGCTGCTGGCCCAGCTCTAGTGGGCAGAATGGGTTGGTGGCTCCTTGCCTGGTGAGCCCACTGTGCCTATGGGTCAAGCCGGGCTTGTACTAATTCAGTGCAAGTCTGCCTGCCTCCTCCCCAATCCCCCTACAGTGCTCTGTCCATTACTGAATGACTGTAACACCCTCCTACTTGAGAAGAGGATACTGGTCCCTAGCCAGATGGGAGCACTTGCCCCAGGGGCTGCAACCAGTCAGTGGAAGAGCTGAGACAGGACTGGGTCACCTGCTGGAAATTTCCACTCCCGCACTTCAAACCAGACTCTCAAAAAAAGAACCCGGGAGAAAACAAAGCTGGCGTACTATATATGCCAGCCTTTCTATGCAGAGAGAACAGAATTTGAGGCTTCAAATGTATACACTGGCAAGATCCAAGTAAAAAAAGAGTGAAATACAGACACACATGTGCTGCATTAAATTCTCTTTAACTCCATTAATATTTGCACACTTGCTGTGTACTAAACTGTTTTCTTAAAGAGCTGGGTTGTTTTGACTAGTTTAGCAGAATTTCTGCTTGGGTATAAGGAAAACTGAGGTCTAGATTCATTCATTTACTGACACAGTATACATCCAGAATTAATTTCTGGACCTCTGGGTGTTAAAAAAAATGTCTCAAGGGACAGACAGACAAGAAACCTTCTTTCAGCTTTTCCCTCCAGCACATCTATTCCACAGCAAAGTAATTTGCTCAACAAACTAAGGTTGCCATGCTTGGCTCCCCTCAAAGGATGTTACAAACACATACTCATAAGAAAAAAATAGGTCCCTCCACTTAAGCTAGCTTCTTTAAAAAAGATTCAAGTCACAAATTAAATCTTTAATTGCTTCAATTAAAACATTTTAGGAATTGGAACGGAAAGCATGCTTCAATCTAAGCATGTGACACGAGGGGAGGAAAAGGGACCAGAACAATGTAGACAGTTGACTGCGTTCTTTCGATTTTAAGACATAACCTCCTGGGGATGAAACAGTTGATTGATTCATTTTCTTTTCATTTTGATTTCAAACCATTTCCACTCGTAAGGGAGGGCAACAAAGCCCCAAACCAAAGCATGGTGCACAATGCAGTGCTGAAGGTCCGATGCAAGCCCATGGCCTTTACCTGTTTCCAAATCCCGACTTCTGTGCCCTCATTCTAGAAATGAAGCAAATCCCCTCTCAGGTATGCACACACACCCCAGGCAACACCTGGCCTGCACGTGCTGTGGCTGTGAGCACAGTTGAGAGAGGAAGGGAGATGGCCTGGGCACAGACCTCGGTCCTCTCCTGGCCCATGGCACAAGTGGCAGGGCAGAACAAGGTGTGGAAATGCCCATCAGGGGCCCCCACGCAGGACCTGGTCCTCTCCCTCACTGTCTTGGGGAGCCACAACTTTACTCATGGGCTGTGGGAACCTGGCCCAGGCAGAGGACCGTGGAAATACAAACTACATTTGGTTTTCCCACAGGGCCCTGTGGGAGACCAACTAATTCTAAGCAAGTGCTTAAAACCATAAAGACAAACTAAAGTTACACAGACTACCAAGTAAATGCTGCGATTTGAACCATTAGTACTGGTCACCTCAAATATGTCAAGAGTCTCTAAAAAGAAGGACCCATGGTTCACTCAGAAATAACAGGCAAAAAAGTGTAATTCCTTCAGGCAGGAAAGCAAGTTTTAAAATTCTTGATTCTCTTCAGGCAATGGATAGTCCCAGTGTTAAGTCAATGAGAAATCAATCTCCCTTTTATTTTTAAAAGAATTGCATAAATTGTGATTGCATTAAAAAGTAGTTAGCAGGCATGTTAGGTCTCTAGACCATTCTCCAAATACACATCTTGGACAACAGTTAATTTTCTGCCAAATCAAATGGGCCAACTTCCAGAGAAATACTGAGGCAGAGCTGGGGTATCATGTGGGTTTCCAGATGTCTCTCCATGGTGCAAAGATTTGCCGAAAAACAAGGTTCTTCTCAGGGAAGAAGGAGTTCACTGGTAGACTAGGGGTGATCTTCCTTCCGCTTCTTGCAGTCCCATTTCTGGAAGATTTTCTTCTTTTTCACTGGTTTGTTTTGGGATGTGAGGGGTTAGAATTACAGCAGCATTTACAATGAATTCACTTCCCCAAACTACTGAAATGACAGTTCCATCCCATGGAAAGCAGGAGAGAACAATTCTCTGCTATTACGTCTACTGAACTGCTGTGGTTGTAACATCTCATTGAGGGACAAGGAAGAACTAGTGACTGAGTATCTACCAGACACGTTCACTCTATTAACTTATCTAAAAGCTCCCTTAACTCTCAGAGGTGAACACGCCTTCTCTTGACACATAAGGAATATATTCCAGGTCACTCCACGGATCTGAAGAACATGGGTCCCTTCCGACTCTGCGCCATGTCCAGGCACCTCCCTGTAGGGAGGGCGGAGACTGTGTTCAAGTGCGGAAAACATCTGTGGCCTCCACCAGATGGAGGGGTCTCATTTTGCTAAAAAGAAAAAGCAGGTCCCAAAAGTATAATTTAGGGGGTTAATTTCTATCTGGAGTACTTCTGGTGATGGGTCAAAAACTTGATCCCACCTGAATGAAATCTTTACCAACAAAAGAATGTTGACAGTTAATCCTAAATCATACTAATAGACATCATGGCACAGTGATGGGCATGCCAAAAATCAAGATCAAAATTAAGAAAAAATTTCATTTGTCTTATTATAAATGTTAGCTAAGGTTCTGCAAACATACAAAAAAAGCACAAAGAACACCTATAACTTAAATGCAAAAATATTAACATTTTGATATATTTTCCTTCTACTCTTGCCATCATAAAACTTTTGGACACCAAAAATTATGTTATGGATTAAATTCCACCCCTGCAAGAAAAAAAAAATGTTTAACTATAGTCCTTCATGTATAATCCCTCACAGGTTTGGAGGTGGGGCCGTGGGCTTTGATTGGGTCATGAGGATAAAGGCCCAGTAGTGGGATTAGAGGTAAAAAGAGGTCAGAGTCAACAGAGAATGCTCACCAGAAGTAACCAGGCTGGCACCTGACTCAGATTTCTATCTTCCAGAACTGAGAGACAAATGTTTGCTGTTCTAAGACACCCAAACTATGTAATTTTTGTCACAGCAGACACAAACATACCAACACTGCAAGGTCAGAGCCAACAATTTTGTAACATTTGTAAACTTGACATTATGTATTTCCCCATATAATTACTTTTTTAACATAATTAAGAAGCTAGCAGTGGTCTGTCAAACAGAGGAATTAAGAACCTAGGGATTTTCAGTATTCATAAGACTATTAATAATTTTAAGGCTGCTAAAAATAATCCTGTGATGACTCTTCATGTGCATACAGTTCTGCTTTTTCTCCTGAAAAAGAAGGGAACATCGGGGCCTCAGTTCTGAGCCTGCAGCGGGTGGGCAGTGACACTCTGCTGACAGCCAGCAAACAGTGCAGGCTGAGTCCTCAAGGTCTTAAAGGACAGGCCTCTGCCTTGTGTCAATAGGCCCTCCAAAGAGAAGGACCGTCATCTGAGGTTCCACAGCCCAGTCCCATCCACATTCCACAGCCCAGTCCCATCCACAGCAAATAACTGGAGGACCATGACCAGAACGAAGGTGGTAGAAGTTGGAGGTTTTGTCCAGAGACTGAGGCTGACCCCACAAAAGAAGGAATCGAAGACATCTGAATCTGGAGTGGGAGGTAATGTCCCTGGGGAGTCCTGTCCCAGCGTGGGTAGGGTGACCACGTACATACCAAGGTGCAAGGAGCCTCAGGTACTGATCAAGTGCTCAAGTGTTAAAGTAGGTTAGGACTAAGGCAGTATCGCTGGCAATTTGAAATAGATCGTCAAATCTAACACCAAAAATACCTTAAACTGTAAAATAAGACAAATCACCAAATGTCCAGTTTATTTCCCTGCCTTAGAGTCACATAAAACTACAGGACTCATTTTCTTTAGTAAGAAGTTTTTGCCATGCAGCATATACAATGTCTTGAGCTACCCACATATCTTCACGAACCATGTCTGAGAATAACACAGTATACACTTATGGACACATTCGAGGCCCCACACAAGGGTGTAACAACAAATACTGGACTTATCAAAAAAAAAAGGAACTAGGATTATTACTAAATCTCCCCCAATGTTAGAAGTCCAGCCTTCCATAAAGACAGTAAAAATAGAGGATAAAAGTACTGACCTCTGAAGTTCTTGTACTTTTTAGAATGAATCACTACCACTCATAAATAATTAGGTAAAAGATAACACAGGTTTCTAGTCCCACAATGATGGGCCAGCCCCATCTCTCAGGTCCTTTTTATAACAGAAACAGTGGACATACAACACAAGCAATCAAAGGGGCTCGAATCCTAGGAACGCCAGGTTTTGAGGGTTATAGGGTGGTTAGTCTGGTTTCATCACTATCTCCACATTTCCCTGACAGGGCACTGCAGAGGCCTCTGATAGGGACACACAGAGAAAGGTTACTGACACTAATCAGTGGACGAGGTGAGGGTGACTTCACAAAAGAAAACCTTTCTGACACCTTCCCTATTCCAGCCAAAACACTATACCCTGCAGTTTCAGTGTGGCTAAGAGGAGGTAGTCTGATTCCATGGTTAAGTGGTGTGGGCAGGCTGAATCAGGATCTGATTTTCCAGCCCCTGCTCAGAAGAAACATACAGGAGTTAATCCTAAACCCTGTCCAGCCAGTGCAGTGTTGAAGGGATTGCATGGCCACCTGATTTTCTGTCACCCTGTGGGGTAGAACCAAATGATGTTCAATTTCCCTTCCAGGGCAGCATCAGAGGATCCAGCAACAAATTCATATATTCCTTCTCTCCAGAGCTCACTAAGGAGAATGAGAACACCCACCCACTGTCTATGAGGGAGAGGAGAGCTAAGAGGCAGGGATAGCTGGAATGTAAATAGGGAGAAGACAGGAAAAGAGCTTTATTTTAGCCCCTACCCTGTAAAAACAAGGCCATGTGAGTTTGCCCTCCACCATTTCTCCCCTTTCAGGTAAACTTCTAGAAACTAAATGACAAGGAAATAATCTTCAAAGCAGCCAAGACAGAAATGACACATTATTTATAGGCAAACACCCTCTCAAACAACAGCTGATTTTTCATCTGAAACCATGAAAGCCAGAGAGAAGTGGCAGATCTTGAGCACTTGGAGGTAGGGGGAGGCAGGGTAGGAAACAGAACCTGCAAAATCTATTATCAGTGAAAATATCCTGTAACAAAGGGGGAATAAAGACAATTTCAGACAAAAGGAACTAAGTGCACTGTTCTTAGGTCTGTCGTTAAAGAGTGACTAAAAGGCCTCTAAACAGAAAGGAAATGACGAACAGAATGCTAGAACTTAGAAATACTGAAATGGGAAAAAGGAAATAAACTAGTCTACTTCTCATTAATTTGTAAAATTATTTTTGATGATAGCAAAAATTGTAACATCTGACATGGTGTTAATACATAGAGTAGAAATACCTGAAACAAGGAAATTTGAAAAGTACAGCAGCAAGTAAAGGGACCAAAAGGGACCACACCACAGATGAAGTCGCAAGATCACCCATCAGTAGCAGTAAAGTATGTTACATCTACAGAGTAATGATACTGTATAGACAATACATTTAAAAACACTATAATAAATCACAAGGGAACCCTGAAAAACGTTTAAATAACCCACTGTTAGCTGTATACCTTAAGACTTAATAAATATAAATAATTACCTTCGATATAAATAGCAAATACAACATTTAAAAGAAAGATTTGGTGGAAGACATGAAAACAATACTAAAAGATAGGTTTTATACAAAAAGAAAACTCCAATACAATCTAGATAGCTGAAAGTTAAAAGATGGAAAAAGCTGCACCTAAGAAGCAGGGGTAGCTCATAGCTGGCAACAAGGAAAGGACCAGTATAACAGGAAGACATAACACTTCGGCCAATGGGTAAATGCCAAACAACAATGGCCTCACAATGTAAGAAGCAAATTCTGACAGATTTGAAAGGAGAAACAGACAAATCTACCATTAAAGATGGGAACTTCAACAGCACACTATCAGCAACTGACAGAACTACAAGAAAATTGGCAAGGGTACAGAAGATCTGAGCAACATATGGCACCACTGAGATCTAACTGACACATGTATATATAAAACCAACACCTCATCCAGTAGCAGAATACAGGGTTTTGGTGGGGTTTTTTTTCCCAACTACTCATGGGACATGACCAAAAATAGACCAAATCTTTGAGTAATAATCTCAACAAATTGATCTCAACAAATTGAAAAGAAGCGAAATGATATCGAGTATCTTCTCCTACTACAATGGAATCAAACAAGAAAACAAAAGAACAGTAAGAAAATCCCCTCACACTGGGAAATGAAAAAGCAAACTTGTAAATAATCTAGGATCAAAGAGTAAGTCTCAAAGGAAATAAAGAGAAAGACACATAGAACTCAATGATAATGAAAACACAGTATACCAAACCATGTGGGAGAGAGCTGAAGCAGTGATAAAGGGAAACTTATGGCAGTAAATGCTTAGAGCAACAAAGGGGAAGGGCTCAAAACACTACTCTACGCTCTTACCTCAAAACTTGCAAAAACAAGGAAGGAAATAATAAAATGTAAAACAAGTGAGCATTAGAGGAAAATATATGAAAAAGTTGATTAAAGAAATAAAAATTAGGCCCTCTCTGGTGGCACAGCGGGTTAAAGCACAGCAGTAAGAAGCTAAAGCCACTTCAGCATGAGTTCAATCCCCGCCCTGGAGGTGAACACATGGCCCAGCAGACCTCTCCTGACCAGTCCGCTGCTCCCCTCAGCAATGTACTTCGTCAGTCAGCCTATTCTGCTCCCCCCATCTCTGGTGAATCCTCTCACTGCCCTGTGTCTCTGGTCTGTACCCCAGTTCTGTATGCACAATAAATCTTAAAAAAAAAAAAAGAAAGAAAGAAATAATACACTTTATACTCTGGTAACTCCAACAATATGAAACAGAAATACTGAATAGTTCTACAAACACTGATTTTTTTTTCAGTTTGTAATTTAAAAGCAACCAAAAAAGATATCTCCAGACCCAGATAGCTTTTTTACAGAATTCTACCAAATATCTACAAAGAATTAATACCAATTTTATACAAACTCTTTCAGAAAATGGAGGAAGAATACTTCCCAACTCACTACCAGGTCCTGATTTCAAAACCAAATGGCCTTCAAAGAAAACATCCTATGATATGTCTCATAATAGTAGGCATTAATATCCTCAACAACATATCAGCAAATTCAGTCCAGCAATGTATGGACTATCATCCTGATGAAGTAGAATTTACCCCAGGCATGCAAAGTAGATTAACAATAAAAACCAATCAATGTAAAGTGCCATGCATCAATATGCTAACATAAGTAAAATCACATGTATCAATTAAGTGTAGATAAACATTTTATAAAATCTCATGTCCTTTCCATTTGTGATTTAAAAAAGTCTCAGCAATTATTAAAAAGAAACTTCTTCATCTTTGAAAGGAACATGTACAAAATATCTAGTTAATATATGCATTGGTTTAAAAACAAAACTTTCCCTTAACTTTAGGTAAAAGGCAAGGATGGCTACTTCTATCATTCTTATTCAACACAGCATTGAAGCTCTAGCCAGTGCAACAGACCAAGAATAAGAAAAGAAACACAGATCAGAAAGGAAGAAATAAAAGTGTCCCTATTTCCACACTATATGATTGTCCGACATTATAAAATCTCTATGAAAAGGCACAGGACCTGACTAGACTAAAACAATTTGAAAAAAAGAATAAAGCCTGAAGAATCATTTGGCTTCTACTAGGATATAATAATACAATACCATTTGGCTTCTATATATTATATAAGCCTGTTATTACGACTTCTACAACCACAATAATAGAAGCTGTGTGGCACTGGCAGAGGAACAGACACACAGCTCAATAGAGCACAACAAAGAACCCAGAAACAGAAACACACACACACAGGCCAACTGAGTTTTTATAAAGGTGCCTTGTCAACAAATGGTGTTCGAACAATCAGGCATCCACAGGCAAAAAGATAAACACTCATCCGAAACTCCTATCTTATGCACAAATTAACATGAATCTAGGTCAAAATGTAAAATTATAAAACTTTTAGGAAAATCATAAAACTTTTGGGAGAAAATCCTTAGGACCTAGGGCAGGTAAAGAATTATTAGACTTAATGCCAACAGCAGGATCTATAAATGGAAAATGTAATAAATATACTGAGCTTTATTAAGACAAAAAACCTCTATGAAGAAGATAGAAAGAGAAGCTACAGACTGGAAGCCAATACTTACAAATCACCTTTCTGACAAAGGCCTTGAATCTTCAGTATATGAAAGTTCTTAAAAACTCGAGAGAGTAAAATCAATAATCTGATTAAACAGTGAACAAAAAACAGTCATTTCATTGAGACGAACAGAAAAGCACAAAGATATTCTACCTCATTAGTCACGGGGGAATGCAAATTAAAACGAGGTATCACTGCGCATGTAGCAGAATGGCTAAACAAAAAAATAGTGATAATAGCCACCAAATGTTGGCTAAGACCTGGAGAAACTGGATCTTTCCTACACTGCTAATGGGAATATAAAATGGTCCAGCCGCTAGGGCAAACTGGCAGTTTCTTAAAAAACAAACTATCATATAACCCAACAATTGCACGCCTGGGCATCTATCCCAGAGAAATGAAAATTCATGTTCACACAGAAACCCACACAGAACTTTTCAAAGCAGCAATCTGTTGCCCTGCTGAAGTCACAGTGGCCAGTAGCCTTATTCTTGGTCTGTTGCACTGGCTTGAGCTTCAATGCTATGTTGAATAGGGAGAATCTACCAGAGGGCATTTGCCCATGACTGCCCACTGACAGCTACTGGAAAATGGACCCAGGGGACAATATGTGGGCTGGTAAACTCTCCCTGAGTGCCAGTGGTGCCAGGTCCCCAGCGGAACCTGCAAACAACCTACATCCTTCAACAAGTGAATAGTTAAACTACAACACAGCCACACCGTGAGGTACTGTTCAACCAAGTAAGGATACGGTTATCTTGGATGGCTCTCAAGGGAATCATGATTCGTGCAAAAGCCAGTTTCACGAGGTTCCACATAGCAAGGTCCTATGTGTGTAAGTGTACATAAAAGGACAGAGGCAGAGATGCGGAAGAGATTAGTGGTTGTCAGGGGTTAGTGAGCGAGAGGGCTGAGGCTGTGGCTATAAAAAGGTAGCAAGGGAATTCCTGGGATGGAGCTGTCCTGTATTTCCACTGGTGGTCACATACAGGAATAAATACACTGTGACCCACACACACAACCCAGAGTGCCAAGTCGTATTGGCGAAATTTGCACATGGCAACTGAGGTGTGTAATGCTATTTGCTGGTTGTGCTATTACATTTCGATGCCAGGTGCTGCCAGTGTGAGAAACTAGAGAGGGGGCTTCGAGGACTTCTTTGCCTTACACTCTCTGAAGCCATAATTATGCCACAATTAGTTTTCAAAAAAAAAATTTTAATTTGTCTAGACAGCTCAATTACTAAGTTTTGTTTATAACCAGTAAAGAATTTTTTTTTCAAGACCTACAAGGTGTACTTGTTTACTTATGGTGCCTGAAGAAGTGACCTTGCAATTTAAAAGATGAAAACCGGATGTTGAGCAAAGGAGACTCCACTCTGCCCTCAGCTCTAAGGCAGCCTTGAGGATTCTGAGGAACCAAACCATTCCACCTGCCACTTTTTCAAAGCCTAAATGTGCCAGGGAGTCTAAATAGGTAAAACAAAGCTAATACTCCTATTTGCCTGGAGAATATAGCTATTTCCTAACTCATTTAATGTTTGAGATGCTTACAAGATTAGTTTAATTACCTTCCTTCTCCTAAGTCAACAAGAGCAAGCAGAGGAGTAAGCTCTATGGGAATGACAAGCCCTGGCTGGAAGATGAGGCCTGGCTTGCCAAAACATCACTGCGAGGTCCAAGGCCCTCCATCTGCAAGGCCAGCCTGTCCAGTTAAAACAGAATGCCAGAAACAGAACTCATTTGACACTTTTATTAGCTACACTTCGGGAAAAAAAAAAAAAAAACAGGTAAAATTAATATAAAAAAACATTTTATTTAATGGCCAATAAGGATATGAAAAGATGGTAAGCATCACAAATCAGTCACGGTCAAGGAAATACAAGTCAAAACTACGACGAGATATTACCTCACATCCACCACAATGGCTACTATCAAGAACGGAAAAAAAAGTGTTAAAGAGGAAATTGAGATACTGGAACCCTTGTGTACTGTTGGTAAGAAGGTATAATGGTATTAGTTCCTTGGAGAAGTTGGGGGGCCCCCGGCAAATGAATACATAACTCCCCTATGACCCAGCAGTCTCGTTTCTGGGGATATATCCCGATGAATTCAAAGCAGAATCTTGAAGGGACATTTGCACACCCATATTCACAGCAACATTATTTACAACAGCCAAGGGATAGGGGGGAAAAACAAGATTCATTAACAAATGAATAAAGAAAATACAGTGGATTATCATTTAGCCTTACAAAGGACATTCTGATGTTCCAGCACAGAGGAACCTCATAGATGTCATGCTATAGAAGTCATTCACAAAAACACAAATACTGAATGACCCCCTATATATGAAACACCTAGAACAACAGTCAATATCAGAGACAGGAGAAGGGAGGTTGCCAGGAGGTGGGGATGTGATGGAGGGGTGGTGGGAATAGTTTAATGAGTTTGGTTTACAAGTTGTGGGAAATGGCTGCACAATAATATGAACATTCTTAGCACTATTGAACTCTATCCTTAGAAATGGTGATATGGTCAATTTGATGAGTTATGAGCTTTGTACTTAAAGACAGATTTTTATGCAACTCAATATATTCAGAATGCTTCAGTGCACAATTAGTATGAATGGAGGTGTTTTCACATTACTTTAGATACTAAGTCTTCAAACTCCAGTGTGTGTGGATGCTGACAGTGCATCTTAATTTAGCCTCATCCCATTTAAAGTGCGCAGTCCTAGCATGCAGCCTCCCCACCCGGCGAGCGCTGAGTCAGGCCTCTCACCACCCCTGCGTGACACTTTCTAGCTAGATTCAAGTAAACACAATCACACCCTTGACCTTTTCCAACTCTCATTTCCGATCACACTGACTGCAATTTCAAGTACAAGTATGTACAGAACTTTGTACATGATGTGTATTAAAAACACACTCACCCAGAAGAGGCATTTAGCAAAGTAAGCCCTCCTGTCAATGATCTTGATTAAAACCATCAGATACTCACTAAGCAACATTAGTCAAGTTAATCCTCCCACAGTAGGAGATTAGAATGTGGCAGAAGTGAAATAACTCTCACAGTCAAACACAATATTCTTTGGACATATCTTCAAAAAAATCAAGGACATTCAGGCAAAACTGAAGATGATTCTACTACAAACATCTAAGTGCTGTACATCCCAGCAAAAAAGTGACTTCTTATAAGAACAAAGAGGCAGGAACAAACAAGCAAGATACACTGTTCTCAATTCCAAGTTGCTGAGCAGAAAATTATTTTGTGGATGAAGGAGCCTCTGGCTAAGGAGAACCTCTTCATAACCTCACATTTGTGTTGCACTGGCTGAAGCCAATCATAAAGACTTCTTTGTGAAAAATGTATTTTGCAATAAATTATCAAAAGCTTCATTGAAGATCTTAATGGATACTGTTGGATAAGGAATACTAAACACGGCCAAAAAGAGAAGAGAAGCAAAATTTATCAACTCAGCATATTTCAGTGGTCTCCAGGCACCAAGTTAACATTATGAGAATGGCCAGGACAAAACGTTATGGAGTAGAAAGGTTGTAAATTTTATGCTTCGACTTAATAAACCCTATCTGGCTAAGTTCTCTTCCTCCCATCCCAACTCATTCCCTCCCCAAACAAAGCTCGCAAGAACTTAATACTGAAAACTTATCTTAGTACATTAACTTCAAGTTCCTTAGAACTCATTTTTTTTTTTAGTTCTATGTATTAAGTGATCACAACAAACTACTGAATGTAATTAATACTCAAAGATGTTACCTCAAGATCCATTACTTTATAGGTATAACAGTAACTGCTTAATAACTTGATTGTGATCTCTAAAGCTCTACATCTGTCACCTCAAGTAATGATTACCTTGTAATTAGCTTACTAAATAGCCATGTCACCAAAAAAAATGAATAAATAAATTCACGCCTACATTAAAAAACAAAACAAAACACTAATTCACTTACTATTGCTAGTTAACAGTAAGGAAGAACTATTTTTGTGCATTAAGCCACCACCTGGAGAAATTCATCCACAGATCTGCAGTGAAAAACTGTGCCAGCTTCCAAAGGATTCTTCAAGCACACAGGTCTTAAAATATACACATCATAAAGCCCATAATTCACTTAGTAACACTGCAGGCTCATTCACTCAGGAGCATTTCAAGGGCAGAGAAACACATGCAAGCAAGAAGCATTTCTAAGGTAGAAATGCATCTGGGAGGAATAGTAAGGAGCAGTAACTAAAGCAGGAGTGAGTGACACTAATACTCAAAGGTCCTTCCCTAGAGGGGAGTATTTCTGGGCATTTAGCAGATGTGCAGGTAACAAGAGCTACTGGAGTTTTTGCCATTTCTGCCTGTGGTTCCCAGCTACACCGAAGCCTCTGAAGTGTTCCTAACTCTGTAACATGAGGATACATCTATAGGGTTTACTCTGTAACACTGAGGGCTGGGAAGTACAGACCTACAAATGCAAAATCTGTCACATATGTATTGCAGCAGTTATGGCAAGGTATGATAAAAATTACAACACTCTATACTGGATTTCTTAATTGATTATGTTGTCATTTATTTATAACTTATTAACAGAGGAAAGAAGGATTAATCTAGACCAATGGTAACTGAGATTCTGGTGATTCCTGATTAAGATACCAAGTTGGAGTTGCACGAATGGGGAACAGTGACTTGAACCATGGCTGTCGTAACTGCATATACTCAAGTCACATGTTCAAGTTGAATGCTCAAGGGTGAAATCAAATACTGTGGTTTGCAGAGTGCTTTCAAATTAGTTGCTAATGTTTAAATGGCAGATGTTTGGGCATAGAAATCAGTACTTTCGGACTACCTTGCAATATTAGAAAAATTACTACTCTTAGGTCATACTCCCTCACAGCCACAAGTAATGGAGAAGGAGCAAATGTTCCCCAATTTGTAATAATCCCCACCAGGACATTCCCTCACTGATGGGACTACCAGCTTTTTCTGGGCATTTATGTGTGTACTCCTGATTCAAACCCTTAACTGTTTTTAATCCCTGAAAGAAAAACCCACAATCTAATCCCATTAGTACTCTGTCCAAACCCTCTGAGCAAACAAAGCAAGCCCAAAGAGGAATCTGAGTAGAAAACAAACCACTTTCATGGTTCTAAGTTGATATCGCTGACATTTAACGACTCCACTTTATTATGCTGTTTTTGAAAATCATTAACTTGTTCCATCTTCTTCTTCACACCTCTGGCTATGTTATTAAGCTCTTTGCTACAAGTGACCATGTGGAATGTCATTAGTAAGTAAATCTTGGTGGCTGGAATGACTCACACAGTCATGTATGTTAACAAAGGCAGCAGGGAGCTGCGCTGTACTGCCTAAGAGGCTACTGCTTGGACTCCAGTTCCTCACTAGCACACTCAGTAATAGTAAAGAAAAGGGTAATGTTTTATTTGACATATCCTCCACATTGCCATCAAAGTAGGGATGAAATCAGTTAAAGGATACTAAAAGTTAAAGGCTTTACATGTTACCACAGGCCTTAAACAGCAATTCAAACACCCAAAGGTTCACTGCCTCTTACCCAGGTATTGCTTACCCATTGCACTGAGATAATGGTTGAAGGCCTGGCAAGGAGGACTTGGGGTTTGTGTTGATTTGTCACAACTCATGGGTGCCGGGCTCCTGTCTGTGTCAAAAGAGAAATACCCACTGGAGGATCGAGACAGCAGGGAGGATCTTCTCACAAAGATGAAAAGCGGGGATCTGGTAGCAAATGGGCCAGGGCTGGCCGGTGGGGCCAGCGGGCCCTGAGGGCTGCCTTGGGGGCAGCGGTCCCCTTCGACTTCGAGATTACCTTGGGGCTCTGTCTGTAGAGAGGTAGGGGCCCCAGGCCTGAGCTGAGGAGGCCTCTCGGCAGGCTGCAATTGTCCACCTTCTCTGTCACACTCACAACTTACATCGGAAGGTTGCTTTGCCATTTGGTCTTTTTTTCTGCAAATAAAATAAAAAACTAAAATTACCTAAAGCAAAATAATGACGCGGCATAACGAAATTAGGAAACTTTCACCTACTCCTTGAAAATTCTTAGCGTGAATCCCAAGCACGTGAAGCCCTTTTTTTCCCTTAAACTTCTGCGACAATCTTCAAATAATAATAAAAAAAAATACACCTAAAACAACAAAGGTATCTTGGAGGGTGGGGGGGAATGAAAGGGAACTAAACTTCCTGCCACCAAACAAAACACAGTAACAATGTCAATCACTTGTGGAACGAGGGCTCTAACACACACACACAAGTTTCTGGAGAAGCAGCTTGCCTGAATTCTGTTCGCAAGTGCTCTTTGCTCCGGGCCGACTTGAATAAGTCAGAAACTCCCAGCGGGCTCTGATTTCCCCGGATCAGATACAGCGCTGGAGCGCAGGAGCGGGCGCACAGGCAGCGATTGCAGGCGGCTGGCCGCGTTCCCTGCTCCAGCCCCATTGTTCTGCCGAAAGTGCTGAGGGCAGCAAGTCTGGGGAAGGTTTGGCAAGGGCCGTCAGTCGTAGTAAGTGCGTCACAATAGAGTTTGTAACTCTGAGCGCGGCTCCGCGCCGCTCTGGAGCTCTCGCCCGCGGCTCCTTCCCGCACCTCCTCCCGCGGGGGCGGCACGCGGCACCCAAGTGGACAGAACTTCTCAGAGGTACACCCGCACGACTAGATGCACACCGCCAAATGGGGTAGGGGGAGGAGGTTCCCGAAACTCTTCCCCGGCGCTCCTCGCAAAGTCCAAAAGTAACTCCGCACGCGAGGGAACAGCGGCACGCGCGGATCCTTCGCCCCGCAGACCCTCCCCTTCGAGAGCCACCGGGCCGAAACTTACGTCCGTCCCTTTCCTTCCAAGCGTCGCGTCCGGGCCCGGGCCCCGCGGCGCCCGGCCCGCTCCCTTCGCCGACCCGGCGCCCCCCGAGCGTCACCACGAAGGCAGCGTGGGAGACAAAGCCTGGGACTCGCCTCCAGCGTCC
>NW_004567121.1:1774095-1789164 GCF_000260355.1 Condylura cristata
CGACCTCCCCGCGCCGCTGGCGCCGGGTGCCCGCGCTCCCAATTGGCCCGCGCCGGGTCGCTCCGCGTCGCAGCCAATCGTTGGCTGCGCCGGGGGCGGCGCCTATGGGTCAGGCCGCCAAAGGCGAGGCGATTGTTGACAAACTCGCCTCCGGACGCGGCCGGGGCAGTGGCGGCGGCGGCGGCGGCGGCGGCGGCAGCCTTGGCGAAGGCTAGGTGGCCCTCGGGGCCCAGGGCTACCCCGGCTAGCCCGCGACGCCCCACCCCCTGCGCCCATCGGAACGCTGCGTGCGCCAGAGCAGTTCCCGCCACCCCAAGTGGCCGGTCACCAGAGACAAAGCAAGGACCCGCAATCTCCTTGGATCGCAGGGCCGCCCTCAGCCCAGAGCCCGACCACCTCACCCCGCCCCCCACCTTCCACCCCCGTCCTGGCCCGCTGGGGTGAGGACCTTAAAGCCTGCACCCACCCCAGCTGCAGCATCCATTCTCCTGCAACTTCCTCCATCTCCCCGTGCGCCGCGGACACGCACCAATTCCGCGCGACCGCCACTGGCCATCGGCGTGCATATCCGCGCGCACCCGTGACCACGGCGGGCAACATATCCATACTCCTATCCCCGGCGCCTGCTGGGTCTTCCAGTACCAGCGGCAACCTGGAGTAACAGGCCCCCGAAAGCACGGCTTCGCCAACCAGCACACGAGGGATCAGGGTGTTCCCGAGCAAGCCCGAAACGCCACGACAACCCAGCCCCCACGGACCGAGCAGGTTCTGCTGTCCAGCGAGTGGCCCCAGCACTCGGAGGAGGCCCTTGGTCTCTAGCTGTCTGCGGATCTTGCGGTTGGCATGGTCCGAAAGGCACCCGCAGACCGGGCAGGGCCTCCCGACCCGTCGGAAAGGGCAAACGCAGCAGCTGCCCGAAACTTCGGCCTGAATGAGTAAAAGGAAAAGCCGAGTCTTGTCAGTTAAATCACCACCACGGTTCCGCGCCCGGGAAAAACCAAGTCGCTGGACCCGCTCGTACCGCAGGGCGGCAGCTAGGGGGGTGTCGGGGGCGGGCAAGCAGCGAGACTTCCCGACCCGGCGCGCCGCCCAGCCAGTGCAGTGGAGCTGGGCCACGGTTCCCAGGCCAGCGCCGAGAAGGCGCGCTCCCCCCAAGTGGTCCCGGAGGTGCTTCCCCTCCCTCCCCGCCGCGCGCGTCCCCACTGGAGCCGCACTTCGTCCAGTGCCCGCGGCCTCGGGCGAACGACTCCTCCCCGAGAGGATCTTCCCAAGGGAAGGAACCCGCACCGGTCGCCGCTTCCCGCTAGCCGACGTGCAGGACAGGTAAGTGTGCATCTGCCTGCACGTGCGCGGGAAACGGGCAGGAGGTGGAGTCGTGCAGCGGCCTACGTCGGTCCTCCACCCGTACCCCGCCCGCTCCCCCAAATTCGGAGGTATTTACCTTGCGTTTCTCAGTCCGAGAGTCAGAGTCAGACATTGGGGGGACGAGGGCCAGGGGAAAGGCGCCGAGGCGGTGGCGGCTTGAGCGGGGCAAATCGAGCGACCCGAGGCGATGCTGGCCGCAGTGGGCCAGGGCGCGCAGGGCGGCTGCAAGAAACTGGTGGCGGTGTTGACGGGGACGCGGGACGGAGCGCTCCGACTAGCTCGAGACCTGGCGGCTGCGATGAGCGAAGTGAAACCTGCGCGACCCAGCAGCGGAGCTCAGGCTGGTGGCCGCGCGCCCGGACCCAATCACCGCCGGCCCCGCCCCCGCTAAGTCCCGCCCCGGCGCGCGGGCTGACAAGCCCCGCCCCCGAGGCCCCCGGGCCGCCGGCGCGTGCAGGCTCCGACAGGTATACGCGGGGGTGGCGCACTGCCAGCCTGGCCCCAGCCGGGCTGGTTTGTTGAACGCAGTCTAGAATTGCTGACGGCAAACTGCTCACCCATCCCCCACCCAGAAGTGTACCCTCACCTCCACCTCACTCAGTGGTCACCGCGGTGTGAGCGTGAAACAGGGGGCGCTCCGGACACTGGTGAGCCAGGCCCTGCAACCGCCGCCCGCAGAAAGCCTCAAGAGGCGCCCCTGAGCCCTAGTTCTGCTGCGGGAGTTTCTCAGTCGCTCGGGACAGATTTGGTTGGTTCTCCAGAACGCGCGCGTCCAAGGATGAACAGGGATCTCGGAGCTCTGCCCTCTCCGAGATTCCGGGGCTCGGGGGTGGGAACCGATCTCTAGCCGCTCATCTTCGTCGTGCTTCTTTCGTGCTGTACGCGTTGGCACCCTCCTGGTGCCACCTATTGAGGCACCTGGCTTTTCTCTCGCGCAGAAACTTCGGTAAGAGCCTTTAAGGGGGGAGCGTTTATTAAAGGACAAGGAGCAATCCCCGGAGGCGTCTCTGCGCAACGCGCGCGCGGGGCGAGAAAGGCGTGCGCTCAGAGCAAATGAAACAGAAAAAAAATTGAAAACATTCCTTTAAAAAAGAAAGAAAGAAAATGACCGAGAAGAGTGACGGCCTCCAGGTGGGAAAGAGGATGGTGTCTCCGCCTATTTCGGACCCTCAAGATTTGCTGGGCTCTCAGAACCGGGTGGGGGTAGATGGGAACACGGAACCCTCTCTCCCGGTACTGAAATCAGAGAAGGCGGCGGCGGCGCTGCAAGATTCGGGTAGCGCTTGGAGAGCCAAAAAGAGGGCTCAAAACCGACCCTGTCCCCCGCGGTCCCCCTCCACTCCCCATCATTCCACCTCGGAATCCGAGACCCACTCCTGCACCTTCTCCAGAAGCCCGAACTCCGCCGGCGCAGAAGTTCCTGCAGCGGTCCCACACCCCCGTCTGCCCTCCAAATGCCGGTGCCCACTTGGGCCCCTCCCAGCGCGCTCTGGGCTTTGAGACTGCTGCGGCTTGGGGTGGGTTGGGGGGAGGACAGTGGGTAGATGAAACATCCCGCCCTGCGGGGGAGTCCAGTATAGACGAGTAAAGAAACTCGCCCTAACCAGCACTCTGGAACAGAGAAGGAAGGAGCCTCGGTGCAGAGAAGTCAGACAGCGAGGCTTTGTCCGGTTTGGGGGCCACCTTGGTCAGTTTTTATTTTTAAGCAGACGACGAAAACGTGACCGCACGACCTTTGGTTATAAGTCTTCTCCACACATCCTCCCGCGAATCCTCAGCGAAGTGAAGGAGGCCATAGGTCCTTCACGGGGTGCCAGAACTCGCGCCGCCTGGGGTTTCGCAGCAGGAGGGAAAGGACATAGAAGCCGGAGGTCTATCCTGGCTCCGCTTGGAGCTCTAGTCTGGGATGGTCGGTGGCCCGCTGGCAAACACTGCGCCCTCGCCTTTAGGCGTGACCGCCTGAGAAAAGCAACGGAAACTGCTGCGCTCGCCGGGAACCCCAAACTCGCTGCGCGCCGGAATGCTCCGCGCTCTCGATAGGGTCGGGCGACGCAGACATAGACCGGAAAAGAACCACGCAGAAAAACACCCTGGCTGGTGGTTGTGGTCTGCTCCTGTGCAGCTCCGCCACCCCCGCATCGTCCGCTCTAGAGACCCTGTGAGCACACTTTAAAAAAAAGAAAGAAAGAAAGAAAGAAAGAAAGAAAAAACACAGAGGTGTCGGGGAAAGCAACCGGCAGAACGCTCCTAGTTGGGGCACAATTAGACCGGCTTGCAGGCTCCTGTTTATGCATCCCAGAGTCCTGGGGAGCTCGGCGAGCGACCCGTCTCGGGTGTGGCCCAGTCCCGAAGCCTGGAGGTCCTTCGGGACCTCGGAGTTAGTCCAGAGAAGGGACAGCATGTGAAGTGCAAGCGGGCTTAGATCTGCGCTCTGGTCGTGAGGTCGCTCTTGTGGACAGTATGCCCCCTCCCGCCTCTGCCTTGTGGAGAGGGTGGAAGGAGTAGGGTTTGGACTGAGCAAAACGACCAAGAATTAAGTTCTGGTAACAGGGAGTCTAGCAACTGGGAACTCGACGGCCCTCACGGGAATACTCACATCGAAGGAGAACTTTCCCCAAGTGCAAAGCCGACCTAAAGTGCAGTCATTACCCGCCTCCCGTCCTTTGCAACATCGGGAACGCCTTCCCATCCTTTAATTTCTTTATTGAACTTTGTGTCTACGGTCTTCCAAAGAACAAATTACAATTTCGAGTGGTAGAAATGTTTTCCGCGCGTCGCTTTGCAGTCCGGAAGCCGCCTGCCTGGGAAGGCAAGCACGAGTTCAAGATTTGCCTAGAACAACACTGCGCTCACACTCCCCTCTTCCTGCCCAAGCTTTTCCTCGCAGAACCCTAAGGGTCTGATTCACTGGAAAAGCATCACTTGCTAAACTGAAACTCTGCCCGCAGTGTTAATATTTTTATACTTTGATTTGCTTTCCACCCAGCGCCGATTTTCCAAACTCACTAGGAATCTGAGTCATGGATGAGAGTAGGAAACTCTCGGTGGCGCCTGGCTAAGCGGGCGCTTGCAGGGGACTCTGTCCGGGGAATCTGGTGGAGAGCTCGAGGGTCGGCAGGCGCGGTTAAAGGAAGAGTAGAAAGCGCCAAACTCCCCAGGTGGTTAGCTCTCCCCTTCCCTACAGCCGGCCCCCTGCCTTGCCAGCCTCAACCCTACCCCCGCTCCTCAGCCAAAATCCCCGAGGGCCAAGTCCCAGCGTGAGCCCTTGAGGCCTCGACACTCGCTCTCCACGTCCGAGAAGATGGTACCGCGGCAGCTGCGGGCGGGCCACCACCCTTCCCGCCATGTCCGCTATAACCTGGCTCCCAGCTTAGGCTGCTGGGAGCGCGTCCCTCTCCAGGCCGGCTGCTGCGGCATAGGGTAGAAGGCCCAGGCAGCCAAGGAGTTGGCGATTCCAGCGATAGGTGCGTGGAGGAAGACGTGAGGAATGTTAAAGGCAGAGATCACCCTGAGGGCATCGTCCTTCACGGAGTCGCACAAATCCAGCAACTGCAAAACACACCGCCAAGAGAGAGGTCAGATGGGTGCTCGCTCCCAGCTACCTAATGCCAGGAGCCTTGTGCCCACCCCAAGGACCCGCACAGCACACCCAGTTGCAAAGCCTCTTGAACTTCATGGGATCCAAGAGGGGAGAGGTCTTTGATCATGCATAACCCCCACAAGTCTTTGTCATTTTAGAAATTCCTAATTTTGTGGCACCTAATCAGCAAAAGTCTACTGATTCTGTAAAGTGGGGAACACACCACAAAAACTGCAGCGCGGAACCAAGGTCTGAAAAACTTCCCCCTCTCCTCCAGTCCCCTCTTTTCCCCTCCTGGCCACCTCTGAAGTGGCTGGGGTGCCACCCTCTGGTGTGCTGAAGCAACTGAACAGGAAGAGCTCACAACAGGTGAACAGAGACCTGCCTGGCTTCTCCCAGGACGAGTGCCTTCCAGGTCAACGCTAGGTACCTGAAAGGCAGACACAGCGTCTTGGGGGAAGTGGGGGGTGAGGCCCAGACCCGGCACTGACACCGTTCTACTTGGCAGCTGAAAGAATCTACCCGCAGTTAATCGAACACCAAGGAAGCCCTCCGCTGACAGAACCCTTGGAAGGCACAAATAAGACCTCTCAGTAGAGAGGATGGGATTCAGCCCATGCCTTCAAGGAGCTGTACTAGGCATACTTTATTTTATTTTCCATGATTTAAGTGTGACTGTATTTTTATCCACCTCCCCCAGCACACACGCTCCCAAAGTAACTAAAAATAATAGATTACTTTTAAACTCAACAAAGACAGGGCAGAGAGGTTACTTCCCCTTCCCAAAACCAGCTACACATTTTACTCCTCCATTTTTCATATTTTCAGTAGACATAGATTTCTTTCACTCACCAAATTACAGTTAGCCCCTAGGTTTTTATGGTTTATTTTTATGGTTAAAAACATCACTTACACCAGCCCCACCTTTGTCATCACGGTGGTCAGCACTGAGCTATATGAATGCTCTGAAGACCACAGTTGCTTTGCAGCAGCCCAGAGTGCCATTTCAGGTGGTCAGAGAAGAGAGAGGCGGTCCCCAAGGGTGGGGGCGGGTAGTGGAGGAAGATGATGAATGCTAATAGTCCAAAAATACGCCTACCTTTAAAATGTGCTCATCGCGTTAGTAATTTTTAATGAAAAACTTCGTTCTTCACACACTGTGGTTAAGCACCATCAAATCAGTACTGAAAAGACTTTGATCACATTTGCAAGATGCACTACGATGAACTTTCACTGACCAAGATTTCAAAGTTTGTAATTAATACTCTTGACAAGTCCCTGACTAATCTGTCAACTCTCAACGTCTGTAACCACACAGTGAAAACCAGGAGATGTTGTGCACAGTCTCTATACCTTCTGCCTCGTGTAATACCATTATTCAAGATGATTTTTCCTTTGGGTTTGCCTTATGAATGTCAACCAATTTTTGTCCTGTACTTAACAATGGGAGAAACTCAATTATGTGAAGGCATGTTAAATGGAGCAGAAGTTTGGGATTGTGATGCCCACCACAGAATAAGGGCCCACAGGTAGAAATTGCAGAAGCCAGACTTCTAGTCAACATTTTTTTTTTAACTTTAAAAAGAAAAGTTTTTTTTTTTTAATGTATTCAATGACAGGTGAAGGTTTTCTCATTCTTAAGTGTTGAGGGAGTGAGCCCTCCACTGATGCTCTAAAGAGGAAAGGCTATTGACTGGGGAGACCATATATTGATTGCTAAAATTCTTTCTAAGCCTATATTTGGGAGGACTTTCTAAAAATTTATCATGGACTGCAAGAAGGAGCCCCAAATTAGTAGCATCTAGATTGAAGGATCAGATTGTATTCCTGGTGTGACAAGGTTGATTCTGATTGCAGGTGTCCTCTCTCCTCTGCCTTAAGCACAATAATACTGTCATTCTGTCATTGATAGTGTATGCCCTGGAGTCCTTCTCTGTTAGGCTGGGCATTAGTGCTTTAGAGGTCCCCACTGTGGACACAACCCCCTCTGTAAAATAAACTTAGGTAGCCAATAGAACATGGTTCTCATAATTACCATGCTTTTATTACCTGAGAACCCTAGAAGACTAAACAAAGACTACTAAAGTTTTATTATGCACACTGCATAATATCAATATAGGTGGCATATATTTTTGGGGCCCCCTGCTCCTGCAAGTTTGTGATCCACTTGTGCTGGACAAATTACCCCAAGCTCATACATCTCTATTATAAAGAAAAGTCACCATCTTAAAACCACCAAGGAAGAGGTAACCATTAAAAAATAAGAATATGAACAAGTTGTCAATTCTTGACAAAACATTTTAAAAGAACAGATCCAAGACATGGGTAGCACTACTCTAACAAACAGGAAAAACTTAGGATCAACTGGAACTACTGCATGACTATCCCATGGGATTTGAGAATATCTAAAGAAAGCTGAAGCACTTAACCTTCCAAGGGTAGTATGTGGATGGTTTAATATGTAAATTTTCAGGGCCACTCTGATGGCCTGTAGGTTAAGTACCAGCACTATCAATCCTGTGGCCTGAGTTTGATCCCTGGCCAGGGAGCTAACCCACAGGTGAAGCAGATCTCTCCTGTCTTGCATGCTGCTCCGCTTAGCAGTGTATTTCAGCAGATCCACTTGCTCTGGTCCCCACTCTGTCCTCTCACCTCTGACACTCTGGCTTACATCCCAATTCTATACAAAAATAAAAAAAATTTTAAAATACACATGAATTTTCAGGGCAGGGAGGAGAGGGATTTAGAACTTCCCACCCCACTTAGTTGCAAACTGTTATTTCTCTTCTTTTTGATGCTCCCTGTTTATTTTCCTTATTCCAATTAGGTCAGTAAGAGTGCTTGGAATGGTGATGACTGAGCTTTCCAGTCTTCTAAACAAATCCTGTTTTTATGCAGTGTTGATGTCAGTAATAACAACAGATGCTCAAAGTATGTCCCTTGCACTTGCAGGGACACCACCCCCTCTACCCAATAGGTCTACCAGATGACCTCATGCTTGTCTCTGTGAAATGTCCCTCAATTAGCCTCTTTCTTGCTTGGATAATGTGATAAGTCTTTTCCTCCATCCCTGTGACTGGCTTTGACCAGTAGAAAGTGGAGAAAGAACCCCTATGTGAGTCCTACGGCTGAAGCCTTATTTTTTAAGTTGAAATAACATTGGCTTATAACATTATATAGGTTTCAGGTGTATAGATCACCATCTGTACATGCTACTTTATGTTCATCATCAAAAGTCTAGTTTCCCTGTACCCAATATATTCACTGCCCCACACTCTTTCCTTTAGGTGACCACTATTTTGTCCTTATAGTCTGAGAGTTTGTTTTGTTTGTTCATTTCTGTATCTACCACATATAAGTGATATCATGTGGTATGTGCAGAGCTCAGGCCTAAGAAGTCTTGTAACTCTCCCTCTACCTCTCCCTCTCCTGGGAGCCTGAGATCATTTGCTGTGCAGAAGGCTTGTCTAGGCTGATGCTTACCTACAGGCTACATGAAGAAGGACCAGGGTGCCTTGCCAACAGCCAGGCTAGCTCCCAGTTGTGTGAATGAGCCCCCTCCTCCAGTTCTACTGAGCTCAGATAATCATAGCCACAGGAGTGACTCTATTGAGACTACTGAAGAGCTCCCATGTTGCTATGCTCAGAGCTGCAAGAAACGAGCAATTATTTTTGTAGGCACTCAGGCTCAGGGTGGGATGTTACCTAGCATCATGTTACCTAGCATATTTAAAGATACCATCCTTAAAATTTTTTAAATTACTATTCACAGGGTCATCTTCAGCTGTACTTCTGCTCTCTTACTTATCTGAGGACAAGTCTATAATTATGCAATTAAAGCAGCTAACAGTGAGGTATAGCTTACTAACAGGCTTAACCAAAAGAGAGACTTGAACACCTGAGAGAATAGTTTGTAAAGCCAAGTGAGTGTCAGGAGTGCCTAAGAGAGAATCTGAAGAGTGGACTGGTCCACCACCTGCAGGCCACCAGCACTCCACCTCCATTTACAAAACAGAACAGCCAACTAACTTTTGAACCTTTGAACATCCACCCACCCCTCCTCCAATTTTATTAGGGATATTTGCTTCCAACAAAATACTCAGTAAAATTAAGATTTGAAAGAAGAAAATATTTACAACCAGGGCAACAACTCTGGTAACTGGTAGGTTCTCCTGTGACATCAGCAGAAAGGATGAGGCTGCTTGGGCCCCGGGAGTCAGCAGATGACATGAGACAAACTATCTCCTTACTTCATAGGGGCCTCCTCCCAGAAATTTCTTAAACATGGATGGCCAACAGGGGTTATCTCTCAGGCTTGCTGTCTGTCTATTAAGTGTTTGGTTGAGAGAACCAACCTGACAAGTGCCTGGGAGGCTGGAGTTGAGGGAAGCATGTGAACACTGCACTGGGGGTTGCAAAAGGCAGCAAAACATTTCTGAAAATACCATAATCAAGGCCTCTAACGACTTCAAGAAACTCATGTCCAGTAAGTTTCAAAGTGAATCTGTACACTTACACACACACTGGGAGCTGTGTCTGAGTGCGAGGACTCAAGCCAGTGGAAGTGGATGAGTGATCCGTCACCTCTATTCACTGGGATTTCTCTTATGATGATGATGCTCAAGACACTTCAAATTTAAAACAGTTCTGAAAACAATCCCCTTTAAAGGAGAAGATGTACGCTGGTGTCCAGCCTTTCAGCAACTGAGTTAGTGGGCTCCATTCTTATAGCATGAAAGTGATAAGCTGAAACTATTATGTTATGATTAGTCCCTTTTCATGTGTCTGGCATATTTCACAATTTTTGTGTGTGTTTGTGTGTGTGTGTGTGTAATAGTGCCAGAATGTGTTGTTTCATTTGAGTAATGCTACCTTCTCCAAGTGGTGTTGAGACGTGTTAAATCTAATGAGTGTCAGCATACCTCTTAGGTACACTGAGGAGGTCTCATTAAAAGGCAGGTTGTATAATCCTTTTTGTCTGTCTTTATCATGAAAAAGCGATCCCATAGTTTCTCTGCTCTGTGTTTTGAGACTAAAATCTGTTGTGAACACCCTCTCCATGCCTTCCTCAATCCCCTCATTCAGCCCTTCACCATGTTCTTTAATTCTGGCCTCATGAAACTACCTTCCCGAGTATTGTATTGATTGTATTGTATTGATCTGGGTATTCTTCCTCCAAGAAGTCCAGAATCACTTCCACTTGCTTTTCAGGTGTAAGTAAAATTATTATGAACTTGAGTCATTTGATAACACTTGATTTATTGAGTTTCCTTAACTAGTTTCTTCATTCATCTCTCAAGCACAATCTGCCCTTTCTTGGGACAAGGAAATTCATTTTGTCTCCCATTTGACATTCCTTATTTTTTTTTTTAAAGATTTATTTATTTCTGCATACAGAACTGGGGTACAGATCAGAGAAGCAAGGGCAGCGAGAGGTTTCACCAGAGACAGAATGGGGAGCAGAACAGGCAGATCGACGAAGTACACTGCTGAGGGGAGCAGCGGGCGGGTCAGGAGAGGTCTGCCACGCCATGTGGATCTCCTCCGGGGCTGGGGATCAAACTCATGCTGAAGTGGCTTTAGCTTCCCAGTGCTGTGCTTTAACCCCCTGTGCCACCAGGGAGGGCTGACATTCCTTATTATCTTGAAATGAATCACTACTTTTGCCATTCTCCCTCATCTCACACTCACTTAATTAGGCCCCTTTCAAGCTTTCAGTTTTGGGTTACAGACTTATGTTGGCTGAAAGAATGTGGCTAGGTCATTAAACCCTGCCACGTCTCAGTAGCTTCATCTGTAGAAGGGAATATCCTTAGGCTTTTGTAAGGTTTAAATTAAATAATAAATATGTAATAATATCAAAAATTTCAGTTTTTTTGCCAAAATTTTCCATATTTTGTCTCAAGTGTGTTCATAACTACTCAGTGAAGCATTTTTATGATGACCGCTTTCAATAGTTAAAAATCCTTTTTCTGTTTTCAAATTACAATTAGGTATTACTGAATAAAGTAAATAAATAACTTGTTAGAATACAAAATAAAAAGTACTGTTAGTAATTCCAATATCCCTAATGTCTCAGTGTTGGCATCTATTGAATGTTCTTTTTCTCTCAGCTTAAGAACATCTTTCCTCTTGGTTTAATGAGTGATTTTCATTCAACACTTGGACATTTGGGGTATTATGTTCTGAAAGGTCAAACGGGCCGTAACTGTACTCTGCGCTCTAACACCCGGTAAGCACTGGAAAGGAGAATTCTGCTCCTATTTTCACTGTCCACTGGCCCTCATCTCATTGCTTGTTAGGGCTCCTTTCTCCCAAGGATGAGCACAAACATTCTTTTGGTTTCCTCTACAGTCAGGTTTCATTAGCATGAAATGGAATTCGGTGGTCCTATTAATTATGAGGACTCTAGCTTAATATATTTTTTGAATCAATATAAGTGATATTTTGTGTTAATTGGTCCTTCAGCAGATAAAAATATTTCGCATTAATATGAAATGTCAGAATGGAAAAGCTGCCTTTCTTACCATACAAAAATAACTGTAACAAAGACACGTCTGTTTGGCTTAACCACAGAGTTGATTTGGGGGAAGAGGCAAATTTACCTTCTGAAGTTCCTTCCTATTGTATCTTTCAACCTAAGAATATACAAATCTTAATTTCTACGTATTTCTGAAAATGCCTAGTTCGGTAAAGGAGGGGGCTGTCAGCCTCGGTGCTGTGACTTCTAGGCGGTGACTTCCAGGTCATAAGACGTTCCTTATGGCTGAAGCGTAAGTATCAGTTGCCACAGGGCATTTGTAAATATTGTGTGTTCTTCAGTTATTAATCAGAACCATGTCTTTACAACTCTGGCATTTTTCACTGCAAAGTCTGCGTAATCATCATTACTTAAAACAAGAACGCTGAGACAGAGGCATTGACTTTAACCACTTAATAAGAAGTTCTGACATTTATTCTTACAGTTACTGATTCATAAGAGGAAAAGTTTAAAAAGAAGGCAAGTGCATGTAGCTTTCCCTTTAGAATACAGGAAACCATATAAAAGTATTGGCAATGGAACTAAAGTAACCACAATGCCGCTCTTGGTAGCATTTTCTACTGACAGACACTTACATAAAACGAGAAAGAATATTAAATTAGGTGGTTATAATAAAGCTTCACTATTAGCTTCACACCTTTTTGGACAAAAAGAGTATGATATTTTAATCAATGAATAGTTAAGTCTTGTAATTGTAAACCCCAAGAAATGTGAATATATCCAAGAAGGAATTTTTTTTCCAGAAGGTTAAAAACCACTAGAACTAAATATACAGCAACAATCCAAAGTTATTATGGAGTTGTTATTTGTCAGTTGGGCCCTGGAATTTTGAAATTTCATGGACCTAAAAAATTCCAAAAGCAATGGACTTGTAGGTTAGAGCTGGAAAAATTTCAAAGGATTTTGCTCCAATAGTAACAACTAGAAGTTAAAAGTGAATCAAAGCTTTCTGCAGCCAACATCCTCTCAGTTCATCTGCCACAAGGATCAAAAAAAGCACCTTGGGGGTGAAGGTGGAGGTGGGCTAAGTACCCTGAGCTTGGTCAAAGCCCCCTCCTCTGCTGAACCTTGACTCTGGGAATCTTGATTATCAGCCCTTCCTCTTAACAACAGATGCAAAAAAAGAAAAGAAACAAACAAACAAACAAAAACAATCTGCTATGCAAATATCCAAAATACAATAAAAATAAGACTGATAAAGAGGAAAATGTAACCCCAAAATCTAGAGGAAGCACTATACATAAAAAGAGACTTATAGATGACCAATGAGAATGAACAGACAAGGATTTAAAACAATTTTATAAATGTGCTCAAAAATTACAAGAGAAAAATGGATAATATGACTACATGGAATTATTCATAAAATAAATGCAACCTCTGAGAAAGGCTGAAAAAAATGTCTGTAATTGAAAAATGGAGAATTTGAGATAAAAATTTCAGAAACAGATTTAACATTGAACATTGCAGAGCAAAGATCAGAAAGTTTAAAGCAGATCAGCAGAGATACCCTAAAGGGAGTACAGTGAGAAAAAGGGAAAAAATTGTCCAGTGCATCAATGCCCTGGAGGATGGTAATGGCAACACCACATACTTGTAAATAAAATCCCAGAAGTCAGAACAAATGAGAAATGAAATTCTAGAAGATGTAATGGTTGCAATGTTTCCAAATTTGATATACAGTATCTTCCACAAATTCAAGAAGTTCAATAACACTAAGCACATTAAACAAAAACAACAGCAAACCTACTCTGCACATCATAGTAAAAACTACTAAAACCAAAGGTAAGGGAAAAATTATGAATTTAGTCAGAGATGAGTTAACCTCACACATGGGGAAAAATGATAAGATTGGCAACTAAATTCTCATCAGATACAATCTAAGCCAGTAGACAGTAGAAAGATAAATCAATCTAAAATTCTTTATCTAGTGAAACTTCCTTTAAAAATAAGTTTAAAATATTACAGGTGAATAAATACTAAAAATTTATTGCCATGGATATTCACCTCATAAAATATGCCTCAGAAAGTTGTCTAGTCTCAGAAGCAGAAACTCTGATTAATAATTTTTAACAAATTTTCAGTAAAAACTTTTTTAAAAAATCAATAGGGCAAAGGAACACATTTTAAAATAAATAAATAAATAATCAATTTGCAGCAGCATACCCTAATGCCAAAAGAAAGGTCATAACAGGAAAATAAAGTTAAAGACCAATATTTCTTATGAACATAAATGTGCAAATCCTTAACTATTGACAGATGGAATCAGCATTATATAGAAAGGACAAATCTCATGACCAAGAGGGATTTCTCCCAAAAATGCAAAATTAGTTTAGCATTCAAATTTCATGCAATTCTTAACATTAGAAAAAGGAGGGTGGGGTGGGGGAAATCTCATCCATTTGAAGGAACAGCAATTAAGAAAAAATTATTTGACAACATTACAAAAATTCAAAATAGAATCTCAAAGTAGGAATAAAATGAACTGTTCAATCTGATAAAGAACATCTATTAAAAACCTACATAAAACCTACAATTGGCCCTTGCTGGTGGCGCAAAGGGTTAAAGTGCAGCACCTAAGAAGCCACCCAAAACCATTGCAGCAGTTTGGTTCCCCTGCCAGGGAGCTGACCCACATGCCCAGGCAGACCTCTTCTGTCCTGCCCGCTGTCCCCCTCAGCAGTGTATTTCAATCTGCCTGTTTTCCCCACTCTGTCTCTGTTGAATTCTCTCACCCACCCCATCTCTGGCCTGCACCCCAGTTTTTGTATGTATGAACAAATCTTTTTAAAAATTAAAAGAAAAGACCCCTAGAATTAACACCAAAGCATGAAACACTTTACTCCTAAGATTGGGGAAAAAGCAAGTATGCCTTATTTCAATGTTTATTTTTAACATTCAGGTTTTAGTGGAGCAAGGCAAAAAAAAAAATGTTAAAAACGTACAGATTGGAAAGAGGGAGGCAAAAGTTTTTCTTTTCAGATGTCATGATGACTTAAAAATTCTCAGGAAATCTGCAAATATTACTTGAACTATTAAGTGAATTTTGCAAGCTTTCTGTATAACAAATGTACAAAAAAATGTGTGTGCACTCTATATAGCACATGTATGTAGAAAATGAAGAGACACCATTTGTAATAGTTTAAAAATTGGTGTTTAAGACTTCAGGATAAATTTAGTGAAATAAGTTCAAGGAGTAAAAATTATGAAATACTGCTGGAGGAAATAAGTAAATGGAGAGATATACCATATTCTTGTAATGTCAATTCTGATATATAGACACAAAGCAATCACAATCAAAATCCTAGGTGCTCCCATTTTATTGCCATGAAATTCACAAACTAATTCTAATATGTATATATATATATATATATGAAAATACAAAGTTCTCAAAAAAAAGCAAGATAAATTTGAGTAATAAAATATATGGACAACTTATATTATCAAAACCCTAGCAAAATTCCTTCATAAATATAGTGACAGTACTTTAACATTTATTAATATTATGGAAAGGCAAAGCATTAAAATGACAAAAGTAAGTAGAAGCAATCGATCTCCCAGATTTCAATATTCTTTTTTTTTTTTT
>NW_004567121.1:1789264-1810974 GCF_000260355.1 Condylura cristata
CAGGGGCGGTGAGAGGATTCACCAGAGACAGAGTGGGGAACCAGAAAAGGCAGACAGACAAAGTACACTGCTGAGGGGAGCAGCGGGCGGGTCAGGAGAGGTCTGCCACGCCATGTGGTCCCCTCCGGGACAGGCGGGAATCGAACTCATGCAGAAGTGGTTTTAACTTTTCAGTGCTGTGCTTTAACCGGCTGCGCCACCAGGGAGGGCCCAGATTTCAATATTCTTAACTTACTACAATAATCACAGAACAATACTCACAGAACAATAGATACGTAGATCCACAAATCAAAATGTAGAATACAGAAATTGAACCAGATAGATATGTCTAACTGATTTTAGACAATTTTAAGGTAATTAAACCAAAGAAAATCTTTTTTTTATTAATGTAATATTTTATTTTTACATTATTTTGTACATTTTTTTTCCATCTCAGTTGTAATCCCCATCGGTTTCCCATCACCGAGTCACCCATGTGCCATCACCATAGTCCTGTGCACTTACCTCCCCCATCTCCCCCACCCCCCCATTTGATCCCATTTCCCAATCCACCCCCACGAAATGTCTCTGGTATATGACTGTTCATTATTCTTATTATTTCAAAGGAAATCTTTTAACAAATAGTTGTTGGAGTAATTGGCCATCCAAGGGCAAAAAAAAGTCTCAATCTAAATCTCCTATCTTATATTAAAATGAACTTATAGATTATATAAAAATTAACTCAAATGGATCATTTAACTTAAGTGTAAAATGTGGAAATATAAAACTTTTTAGAAAGTCTGTAGTTAAAATTTTCAGGAGCTAGGGACAGATGTAAAGTCCTGAGATGAAATCAAAAGTATTGAGGTCATTAGTCACTAGGTAAATGTAAATTAAACCACAATGAAATACTACTATACAACCATCAGGTCCTACATAGAAAATAGTGACACTACAAAATGCTGGTGAGGTTATGAAGAAGCAAACTGCACTGCAATGCAAATATATATATATATGATGTATTTATGCATAAAAGAAGTGGGGTGCAGGCCAGAGATGCGGGGGGCGTGTGTGTGTGTGTGAGAAGATTCACCAGAGACAGAGCAGGGGGAAAAACAGGCAGATTAACTGAAATACACTGCTGAGGGGAGCAGCAGGTGGGTCAGGAGAGGTCTGCTGTGCCACATGGGTCACCTCCCTAGTCAGGGATCCAACTTGTGCTGCAGTGGCTGCAGACAGCTTCATAGTGCTACACTTTAACTCGTTGCACCACCAGGGAGGCCCCCATTTGGCAATTTCCTTTTTATAAAAATCAACATTCCTCAGTATTTATTCTAAAGAAATTAAAACCTATATTCATACCCAAACCTATTCATGAGTATTTATGACAGTTTTATCCCTAATAGTCAAATAAAGCAACCCAGATGTCTTTCAATGAGTGAACATTTAAACAGACTGGTACACCCATACTATGGAATACTGCTAAGCAGTCAAAAGTTACAGACCGTTGGCACACACGACCTGGATGAATCTCCAGAAAATTAAGCTGAGTGGAAAACACCAGTCTCAAAAGGTTGCAAATGATGTGTTCCCCTTTACATAACATTCTTGAGATGACACAATTACAGAAATGAACAGATCAGTAGCAGCTAACGGGGAACAAGGACAGGGAGAGCTATGGCTCTAAAGAGCCACATGGGAAGTCCTGTGGAGATGACAAGGCTCTGTCTTCACTGTATCCATGTCACAACCCTGGGCGTGAACGTCTCTGTATTTCTACAGATGGTCCCACCAGAACTAGGTAGAGGTCATGAACTCTGTAATACTTCCTATAACTGCATGTGAATCTATGATTCTCTCAAAATAAAAAGTTTAATTAAAAAACAAATGCTCAGCCCTCCCTGGTGGCGCAGCGGGTTAAAGCACTGCACTGAGAAGCTAAAGCCACTTCCACATGAGTTCGATTCCCGCCTGCCCCAGAGGTGACCACATGGCGTGACAGACCTCTCCTGGCCCGCCCCTGCTCCCCTCAGCAGTGTACTTCGTCGATCTGCCTGTTCTGCTCCCCACTTTGTCTCTGGTGAAGACTCTCACCACCCCTGAGCCTCTGGCCTGTACCCCAGTTCTGTATGTACAAATAAATCTTAAAAACAAACAAACAAAAAAAAAAAAGCTCTCCCCATTCCCCTCCCAATCATGGGAAAAATAAAGTTTAGGTTAGGTTTTAACAAAAGTAATTTTACATAAGCACAACAGAAATTATTTGTTGTTTCCTCTTTTTATTCCTTTTAGTTGACCATCACCAGAGGAAAATAGAACATGTGGATTTCGAAAGACCTTATGACAAGTCACACTGGAGCTGGATATTTTTCTTCAATCGTCATAGCAATAGCCAATTTAGTTAACAGAATTAACACCTATTGGTTTGAGGCCATAATCTGTGATGTGAATGACAAGCGGTCCAGGGAAGGTATGTACAGAGAAATCTCAGTGGCTTGTCATTGCTGTTCTCACCAGTGGGCCTGTCCCATCTCTATGCTTTGAAATGTGCCATCCCTACTTGCTGTCTCTGTACCATTACTAAGTACCAAATGCTTGAGTATCCCAGAAGAGGGGAGAAGTAGAAGAGGCCACCGCAATGTTGAGCCTCTAAAATCAAGAAAAGGGTAAGTCACCTTCAGGAAAAGGAAAAGCAACTGTAGCCATTTTATTTCATAAAAAAACAAAACAAACAAACAAACAAAAACACCCAATTTCCCAGTAGGGATCATTTCTATTTCATGTGCAGTAATGCATTTAAATTTTGTTGTTATGGAACCATAATAAAACACTGCTCTTAACTATGATGCCCTGTCTGCTTGGACACAGCTGAATTCCACCTTCTGAAAGGTCTTTCACTTGCAACACAGCTCTAATTTTAGCAACAAATTTCACCATTGGGAAATTCTTACTGTGCAACCTGGTGTAAGAAGATGAACCCAAAGACTCTCATGGAAAAGGATGCCCCAATTACCCAGTACTTCAAGCATCTCCAAGGAGCTCAAGAGAATGCAGCTGTCAGAACCAGAGGCTGAAGCATAGAAAAATAAGTTGCTCTTTCTTGCAGTTACAATTTATCCTTGAATGGAAGAAATGGAATGATCCTGGCTCACACCCCAGATACACAAAGCCATGCTATAGGGCAAAGCACGCAGGCTGAACAGGTGGCTGCCACAAGGAAACCAGGATTGTAGGGTGCTGACCTTGGGGTCCTTTACTGGCCCAACTGAAGAAACAAAATTTAGCTTGTATTTTTTTAACCTCAGTTGAATGGCTGGCATTTATAGGTTCAACAATGGATTTTATTCCACTGAAGAGCAGCTTGGAGCCAGGAGTAGGGAGGAAGGGGGAAGGGAGTTCTCTCTCACTTTTAGCAGCACTGTGTTAGCATTGGCTTTACCTCTCTGTTTAAGGGTCTCTGGTTCTGGAATCAGAATGAACTCGTATTCCAGGTATTCACCATTGTGTCTCCTGCACGTGAACCAGTTCTACAGATGTATAAGAAGGTTAAAACAGTTCTGAGGATGCTTTCAAATCACAGCCAATTTTAAAACGACCACTCCATTGCAATGATGTTATTGAAATGACCTCATGATAAAATCCTCAGCTTTTTTTTTTTTTAAAGATTTATTTATTTATTTATTTATGATACAAGAACTGGGGTTCAGGCCAGAGGTGCAGAGGGTGAGAGGATTCATCAGAGACAGAATGGGGAGCAGAACAGGCAGATCGACTGAGGACCATCAAACAGAGTTGTCCTCGCCAGCCTGGTGGAGAGGTTGCCTGTGACTACACTCAACGCCTGCTTCTCCACTCAGCCTGGAGGACAGAGCCAGGTATCCTGGGAACCTCATCATTTGCTTGTCATGAAGTCAGATGGGCCTTAATGGACTGATGGGGTGAGGGTGCAGGATCTGGAAGTCTTTCCTCTATTTCCTTACCAAAGAAAGCAAGAGTCTATGTGTCACAGGTTAAGCCAAGTAATTGAATAGCCCCACCTCCCTTTCCCAGTGCAATGAATGAATCAATATTCTACGCCTAAAACCTCAGTTTACTGTGCATGTGACTCCAGTATCTGAACATCTGTGAAGGAGCCGTGATCCAGGTTGTTTGGAGAAAGGGAAATAGAAGGATAGGAAATCTGAGTGTCCATTAAAAAGAAACACTAACATAGCATGGGAAATATCTGCATGAAGTGAAAGGTAACTGTACCACTTTTAAGGCTTTCAGGAATGGGTCTGGGGTACCCATGCTTGAAGTTAAGACTTGAGAAGAAGGGGGCTAAATATGCCAACACAATCTTGCCAGCTTGGAACTCTTTTCTAAGTTTTTACATTTTGTTTCTTACACTGCAAGTCTCTTTGCCATAAAGCAGTGACTAAATTTATATCCCTTTTAGTTTAAAACGGTAAATGAATGCCATTTATCATATAAGTTTGATAAACAGAAGTAGCACCCTATAGCTTTTAAGATCTGGTGCCTATCACATATCTATACATTCTTACTCCAAGCCACATTTCCTAAAAACAAGGAAATGATTTAGGTCAGTGGCTATATCTGTTCAGAACCACTTGAATGACCCATCAAAGGACTTATAGGTTTTTCCCATTCAATGATTCAACTATTTGATTGACTGAACTGAAACTCAAACCCAGGTCTGAATGATTATTTTAGACATGTGCAAGTATAGTCTAAGAGCCAAGGTCACTTGTGACTTAGGCTTTCTTGCTACATCGGGTTCCTGAGTAGAGGTGGTTCCTTTTTTAAGTGAGGAGCAACCTCTGAGTCAGTGGGTGGTGCTCACAGCCAACTCCATGGTAAAAGGTAAAGTTTTCCAAATACCACTCCATTTGGGGGAATGGCGACTTGGGGAAAAGGGACAGAGCTAAGGTTTGGGCAATATAGCTGCTGGTACCTGAACAGTTAAACCTCTGGTGAGAAAGCTGTCCTTGGAGAAGCCAGCACCTTGCCACATGTGGCTTTGGTTTGGATCTTCGTCTCTGCTCAGTGGATGATATCTGGGTAGGTCAGATGGAATCTGGTTATACACTAGTTTATAAATCTTTCTCTTTCTCTCTCTTCTCATACCCTATGTAAATAAATCCTCTTATTGTTTTTCTTTCTGTGTATCTGTTTTTGGGTCATGCATTGTGTTCTTAAGCATGTGGGTAAGGATCTTCAAGTGGGCTGACCTAGTTCTCCAGGTTTGCCCAGTTTCACTTTCAGTGGAACAGACCAAGGCTGGTAGGTGCTGGGTCCACTCCTGTATCCACTTGGCAACAAGGGCACAAAACAAAATGTGGGCTTGTGCTGGTGAACCTGGACTTCACCATTAACATACCCAAATCAAAGTGGTCTTAAAGGCACGGGAGAACGGCTCAGGTAGGTAAGGCGCCAATCATCTGCCGCTCCAACAGAGACAGTGCACGTAGAAAGGAACTGACAGGTCCTCAAGGCAATGTTTGGGTAAAGGGGTAACAACTATGGGTGTTTGGAGGTCAAATATGGGAGGAATGTCAAGGTTGCTGGGATATGGTCATAATCGGTATTTATGTTCTCCCTTCCTGAGAAGTTTTTGGTTTCGAGCACTGCCATTCTTACAGGCAGCCTCCCAGGGCCTGTGGGAGGTGGAATCTGGTTTCCTTCTTGCTGCGTTACTGGGTTATACAATCCCTTCCCTCACCTCCCTACGAGTCCTTCATAATCTGTATTCTCACGTGGTTCCATTATTTGGGTTTAAGGCAGGAAATAGAACCTGATTCAACATTTTGTTAAGAATTATTTTCACCACACTGAATAGGGTCTTTTTTGATCTGCAACCCACAGCTGGGCTGTGGTTCTCTCAGCACACATCGCCGAAAAAGCTTCCTCCTGCATTCATTTCTCAGTGTGAGCTGACCACATGTACTTGCTTCTTTTCTGTGTGTCACCAAGAGCCACTGTTCCAGTGCTGTCAGGCACTGACAGCGTGGGACAGCTGTGCCCAGGAGTTCAGGGAGCACTTTGATGAGAAAAATGAAATGATCACAAACCTTACTTTAAGGGTGGATATAAAATAGAGCCAAATACTCATTAGCACTAAAACGCATCACTTTAAGACATTGACATGCTTGTCTTTTTATTTTTTTTTTTAAAGAAAAATGAAGTTGGTCAAACTCCATGGAAAGTGGAGCTACCTGATTGTGAACTATTAGGTTATTTACATAGGTTTTCCTCCTAAAATGAGCTTCGGCCCATTGTTACTCCCTCATGCTGATAATTGTCTGAAACAAAATAAATATGAATGTCTAGGTTAATGAAGGCTGAAACACGATAATGCTTGGACACTAAGTTTTTCAGGAACAAAGCACATGATCGTTCCCTGCATGTCCCTGCAAAAGTACTTAATGAAAAGGGCACAGAAACCTTTTCTCAGGGGCCTGTGATAATGAAGCCACCTTTCAGCCACGGTCCTAAATGAAAGCATTAAGGTGGAGGCCCATCCTGTAGCTCAGGCCTGGGAAGACTAGGACAGCAGTGAACACAATCCAGAAGCCTCCCTTTTACTCCTCACGACATCAGCAGCAAGTCAACCTTAGACTATCAATCCATAAAGTGGTTCACTGCTAGGTGTTCACACTATGGACACTCATGAGGATTGCACAGGATAACGAATGTGGAGGAGTCTGTCAACACTGAAGCGCCAGACAAAAGTGTTAGTGAGTACAGCCAGGAAGGGCCACAGGGTCAGCTTGAATTTAAAAGGAAAACAACCCCCAAATCAACCTCCTCTCTCCTGGGGCCCTCTTCCCCAGATTTCAGAATGTGTGGATGGATTTTACCTACTCGGGGATCTCAGAAAACACTGTGAGGGATTTTAATTCCTCAGGTCTGGAATGTTCTGCGGTGCTCTATGTAGAGAGGCAGGGCCGGAGCTAGACGATGCTTGTGCTCAGTCCACCTGCATTTGGGAAGAGAAGTGCTAGTTTCTATGCTCAGCTGTAATTTGGGGCAGTCATTTCACTTCTCCTTTTTCTTAGTTTTGTTAAATGGAGATTACATCAGTTCTTTATACGGAGAAGGTATATAGGAGAATGAAATGAGTATTGCAGTTGTTTTTTTTTTAAGTATAAATACATGTACTACTACTACTAATTAGATTGGAACTTCAGCATAACTCCTGAGTATTCTAAAAAGTTTTATTATTTAGTCCTGTGTGCTCTTCCTGCCCCAGTTTTGATCCTGTTCCCCTCTCCTCCTCCATAGAATGTCTCTGGTTTATAGTTGTTAGTTGATGTTACCTTTTACTTCATTACAATGACTAGATAGGGGCCCTCCCTGGTGGCGCAGTGGGTTAAAGTGCAGCACTACGAAGCTAGCTGTAGCCACTGCAGCATGAGTTTGATCCCCAGCCAGGGAGGTGAGCCACATGTTGTGGTCAACCTGCCTCTTCTGCTCCCCACACTGTCTCTGGTGAATCCTCTCATTGCCCCTGTATTTCTGGCCTGTACCCCAGTTCTGTATGCATAAATAAGTAAATATTAAAAAAATACTATATATGAATATAGTATATCCACAGGGATTACAACTGAGATAAAAAAATGTACAAAATGAAGAATGATGTAAAAAATTTATATAAAATTACAAAATTATAGCTAACATATTCATATATTTTCATAAATTATCATATGTGTATAAAATAAATATGCACATTCTCTTAAAAATGTTTTATTACTTAAATTCAGCTCAGGCTGATTGCTTATGATTCCCGCTGCTAACTTTTTTAAGTACACTTTTTTTGGGGGGGGGATACTTTTAGATATACAAAATATTTCTAGGGCTAGTACCAAGTTGCCTTCACCCAGTTTTTATTGTTAATATCTTACAAAACTGTGGGTCATTGTAAAAATTAAGTCAGTACTGGTACACTAATATTAACAAATTGCAGACTATTCAGTTTCCTTTTCTTCGTTCTACTAATGTTCTTTTTCTGTTCCAGGACTCAGTCCAAGATACCATATTGCATTTAATAATTATATCTCCTTGTTCTCTTCTGGCCTGTGATGGTTTCTCATTTTTCCTTATCTTTTATGCATTGACAGGTACTGTATAGCCCAGACTGGTCAGTAACTGCATAGAAGAGGCAGCTGGGTGGCCTGTGTGATAGTGTCATGAATGGACTGAGGTTTTGGGGAAGAAGTGCTTTTCTTATATGAGAGGTCCATTATATCACCATGACTTATCACTGGTGATAATAACCTTAATCACTTGATTAAGGTAGAACTTGTCAGATTTCTCTATCATAAATAAACTATTGTCCCTTTCAAAATTCTAGTCTTTAAAATAAAGTCACTAAGTCTGGGCCTTCCCTGGTGGCACAACAGGTTAAAGCACAGCACTCTGAAGCTATCTGTAGCTACTTGCAACTCCCAGCCAGAGAGCTGACCCATATGGCTCAGCAGACCTCTTCTGACCCACCTGCTGCTCCCCTCTGCAGTGTATTTCAGTCCATCTGCCTGTTCTACTCCCCACTCTGTCTCTGGTGAATCTTCTCACCCCCTATACCTCTGGCCTGTACCCCACTTCTTGTATCATAAATAAATAAACCTTTAAAAAAATTCTTCAGGGTCCATTGGTTGAACTCCACAAAATTCTCTAGTTCTATCACTTGAGACATCAGCCAATGGGTCCCTCCCTATTTCTCACATGCTTGCCCTAAGTACTCCCATTTCTCTGATTTTGCTCACTTCATCGACCATGTAGAAAGGCTCACTGAACCCTCTCCCTGCCCCCATCTGAGCCACCCCTGCCACTTTGTTTTAAATTAAGTTTTCACTCTGGATCTAGAACAAGCACAACGTTCCTCTGATGTCATCACTGTCCTCTTAACGCTGAACTTACTGTTGTGGCCATGCACACTCAAAAAGCCCCTGCGTTCTGGTGTTGCTATTTGTGTTTTTAAAGTGAGTTTTGTTTCCCCAAATATAACGAGCCCTCTGAAAACAGAGACCAAGCATATTCCTGTCTGTGTTTTAGCTTCTAACAGAGGACCTGGAAGGGAGGAGAAACTCAAGAAATGTGTTGGGGATGATTGTGCTTCCTCTTCTTTTCTTTAAAAGAAGATCTTGGTGGTGAGTCATGGTCCCGACCTTCACATTCAGGTGTTCTGCAGCTATTACACTCTGTTCTCATTGCTTGCACAGACATAAAAGCACACAGGCCTTTTCATGAATATAAAGAATAGGTTAATAGACTTTGGTGAGAAGTTGGTACATAAAAATCACTTACTGCAGGGAAAATTCTTTAGGAATAATATCAGTTACACAGAAGTGAGGAAAGTGAGAAGGCAATCACTTTTTTAAAAGTTCTGGTGGTACCCCACTCTGTCTCTGGTGAATCCTCTCACCCTCTGCTTCTCTGGCCTGTACCCCAGTTCTGTACGAATAAATAAAATAAATCTTAAAAAAAAAAAAAAAGTTCTGGGGGTAGGGCCCTCCCTGGTGGCGCACAGGTTAAAGCACAGCACTAAGAAGCTAAAACCACTTTTGCATGAGTTCAATCCCTGCCTGCCCCGGAGGTGACCCACATGGCACAGCAGACCTCTTCTGACCCGCCTGCTGCTCCCTTCAGCAGTGTACTTCGTCGATCTGCCTGTTCTACTCCCCACTCTGTCTCTGGTGAATCCTCTTGCCGCCCCTGCACCTCTGGCATGTACCCCAGTTCTGTATGCACAAATAAATAAATCTTTAAAAAAAAGTTCTGGAGATAAGAGCTTGATTGCTGCTCATTGAATATATAGTGGAGAAATTATTCAATTTGTTGCTTTATATCATGAGATACTGATGAAGGTATATGTAAATGACATACTTAACATGTTTATTAAAGAGCCTAAAACAATACTTCAATCCTAAATTTTGCCTTAGTGATGTTCCAGTGAGAAGAGGCCACTGAACTGCAATGGCACATGGGGAAGAAAATTGTGACATGTTTCATGCCTTCCTTGAGATTTCACCTGAAGATTTTTCTTAAACAGTAGTTACTTCTCCTGAACAAAATTAATGCATTCCTTTTTATATGCCCTTATAAGTGTATAAATAACCAATATTTTGATTTCACAATACATATAATTTTATAATTCAATGTAATACAGCTTTAGAAAAAGTGGTCTTATGAGTGCATTCGGCTAAGTGCTTTACATTTCTTTATAAAATATATAAAAGAATATATGTAAAATATATAAAATAAAATATTACGAAAATCACTCCACTTTTTTTTTTTTTTTGCTAAAACAAGGAAAAAGCTTTTAGTTTCCTTGTCTCCTTTTCACATCCAAAAGTTCCTACATAGTGAATCACTTCCTTGTCACTTAAGCTCTGAAGTGAAACATGATCGTGGCAGGCAATGAAAACATGTATCTGAAGTCCCAGAGGCATAAAAATCCATGAGCAGTAACCGATAAAAGATGGACAAAAATGTTTTCTAAGAAAGCAAAGAACCAACAGCTGATGCTTAAAGGGTTTCTGCTGTGCACTGGGGTTCCTTACCTGGCTCCGAATCCTCATGCTGTCCACGGGAGTCAGATATCTATGTTCTAGATACCAGGCTCGCTCCTGGAACACCAGCTTGGTTCCATATAACACACAAAACTAAGGCGTGGGAGAAGGGGAAAGAAATGAACAAATAAAAGTATGTTAGAAATTGCAGAATCTAAACAGGGAAAGAGCACATTATAGTCTATAAGATCATAAAAGGTAATGCCTCCTTAACAAAAGGGGATCACATTTTAGATGTGCAGTGAATGTTTTAGTTTTTAAAACCATTCTATAGAAAATCTAAAGCATATATAAAAGTAGAAAGAATAGCAAACCAAACTCCTGTGTATCCATTTCCCAAGTCAACAAATATTAACTCATAGGCAGATTTCTTCCATCTGTAATCTCATCTAGCCTTTCATCACCCCGATCATTTTAAAAGCTAAGTCCACACATATTTTATTCAAAAACATGAATGTCGTATGCCTGCTTGCTTTCCTTCTCAATTCATGAAAGCATGTTCTAAATGTATATTCTGAACAGAGTCACCTTGATATTTTCCATTGAGCATGGTTTAAACTTTCATAAAAATAGCACTTCTCATTTACATTTTGTTTCAACATACTTTTCCTATTGCATTTCTGAAACTGACATAGACGTCCTTCATGACATCACTGGTATTGAGCAACAATAAATGAGTTTCTCTATACTGGAAGTAACTTTTAAACTATTTATTAATTTCCCTCTTAATATATAATAATTCTAAAATTACACAAAAGTGCAGAGAAAGGCACCTCTATGTCTTCATCACACAACTTCAATAATTCCCCAGTCATGGTGATCTTTTTTTTAAAAAAAAATTTTACTTATAAATACAAGAACTGAGGCACAGGCCAGAGGTGTGGGGAAGAGAGGATCCACCAGAGACAGAGTGGGGAGCAGAACAGGCAGATCTACTGAAATACACTGTTGAAGGGAGTAGAGGGCGAGATGGGAAAGGTCTGCTGTGCCCTGTGGCTCAGCTCTCCTGGTCAGGCAATGTAGAGCCGAGACTAACCCTTCATGCTACCTGGGAGGCCCTCATGGTGATTCTTGTTTTATCTCTACTCCTAACCATTCTCTCCTTCCTGTATTATTTTGAAACAAAATTCAGTCATATTCCATCCATGAGCATTTCATTGTGTATCTCTAAAAGATAATGATAATGACTCTTCAGATCATTAAAAGCACCTCAATGTCAAGTCAAGCAACAACAAAACCCTCTTACACAGAGTCAAGTGGAGATGACCCTGGCATCAGAAGACAACAGATCTTCTATGGATCATCAGACTCAGAAAGCCTACAGTTCACAAGTCACTTAGACAAAACAAGCCCTTCTTTTTCTGCGATTCTGGGACGTCCTTAAGGTAGGATTTTTATGAAGAGCCTCAACTATTTCAGTCTTCCCAAAAGGGGTCACAATATGGCCTCGCAGCTTGTCTATGAAAGATATTTAAGATTAATTATAGTTCTTTATGGACTTGCCCAAGTTCTGGGCAATAATTGCTTGGCTATTGTAAGTTTCCTTTGGCTTCTGGATATAACAACAATAAAGATGTTATTTGATTCCCCATGTTTAAAAAAAAATAAAGTGTACATTTGCTCATTTATTGTTTTCTGACATCAGTTTTGTCCTCCTTGGTATCAAGTCTCTCACACTACAAGTCCTTCCCAATTCAGAGAGAAATGCAAACGCTATAGGAGACAAATAGGGCTGCTGTGTTTTGGTATTAGCACTAACACTGGGGCTTGTGCTCAAACTCTGAATGTAGATAAAAACGGTGTTTTAAATACTTCATCAGATTTTTTTAAAGGACTTTATTTTTTAAAGTTATTTATTTATTTATACATACAGAACTAGGGTACAGGCCAGAGGTGCAGGAGTGGTGAGAGGATTTACCAGAGTCAGAGTGGGGAGCAGAACAGGCAGACTGGTGAAGTATAATGCTGAGGGGGAGCAGCAGGCAGGTCAGGAGAGGTCTGCCGCGCCATGTGGGTCACCTCTAGGGTCGGGGATTGAACTCGCACTGAAGTAGCTGTGGCCAGCTCGCAGTGCTGCATCCTAACCCACTGCACCATCAGGCAGGGCCCCCTCATCAGATTATTTTTTAAACCTCATGTTATGCTGGGATTTGACCATCCCACGCTATTAAATACTACCGTTATGTGTATCCTTGGATAAATCTTTCCCCCACCCCCACTATTCACTGTGTGCAGATAACTTCCTTAGACTGCACATCACAGTCCCCTCGACTCCGACCCTGCTTTCTTTTTTTTTTTTTTAAAGATTTATTTATTCATACAGAACTGGGGTACAGCCCAGAGATGCGGAGGGTGAGAGAACCCACCAGAGACAGACTGGGGAGCAGAACAGGCAGATGAAGTACACTGCCGAGGGGAGCAGCGGGCGGGTCAGGAGAGGCCTGCCATGCCATGTGGGTGACCTCTGGGGCAGGCGGGGATCGAACTCATGCAGAAGTGGTTTAAGCTTCTTAGTGCTGTGCTTTAACCCGCTGCGCCACCAGGGAGGGCCCATGACCCTGCTTTCTTTAACTATGCTCCAATCAACAGTATGCTTATAACAGCCACTATTCAGTAAGCAGGGTACCAGACACTGCGAAGTTTTTACATCCTCATTATTTACATCCTCACAATTAAAAGTAGCTATTGTTGGCTTATGCAGGAAGGGTTAACTCAGCAAGCCTGGGCTATTCACAGCCCAAATATTCTCAAGGTCTTCTGCCTGGCCCTTGGCCTAACTTTTGGGAGATGACCTCTGAGCTCTTGGATTATCTTGCCTGATAAAAGTGTGTCACTGTACGCCTGAGGCCTTGGCCAAGCCAGATAGTTAATGCTAACAGTTGGGCTTATGTTGAAGCCCTGTTTTTGTACGCCTCAGGCACAGAGCCATGCTGCACCACTTTTTCCTCTGAGGGCTGTGATCTGGGCAGCTGAGACCAGTCATGTGCTGTTGCTGTGCTGTGTGACTCCCAATGACAACTTTGGAAACCGAGGGCTGGCAGCTCAGTTGGCAACACTTGCCGATATCGTCACCCATTGCTGGAGCACTGCTGGCAGAGCAAGTGCTGTCTGCATGACTCCGCTGAGGGGAAAACTTGCTGGGAGGTCGCGCTGGTTTCACTTGGCCTCCACCCACTGCACCTTTTCCCTTGACTGATTTTTATCTTATTCGTTTGCTGTTAAAAAATTTGAATTTAACATCTTTTCTGGGTCATGTGAGACTTCCACACTCAAGCTGGAGTGTGGACTTGAGAACCCGTAGCTTAGGCACCATTTTTTACACATGAAGAGACAGAGGCTCAAGACAGTTAAATTACAGAGTCATGGTTGGAAGTAAGTCTTCCAGTGTTCAAAGGTAGTTTTCTGTCTAGTGCATCACAGTACCTCCACTTTCCAGAATTTAAAAAACAAACAGACCATTAATTTATGTATGTATATGATTTTTAAAAGATTGTGGTAACATTAGGGTCCTCATCAGTTATCACCACCATAGAGCACCCAGAACTGAATAAGACACAATCCACTACCATCGTCCACTGTTTTTCCTTCCCTCTTTGTTTTTCTCTCTCCCACATATAGATGACCTTTTCTAAAAACAGAGGGGGAGTTCTAGTCTGGGTAAGATGGAGTAGATGATGACACTCCAGTCACCTCTTCCACTGAACACAGCCATAACTTCTGGGCAGAGTGAATCAAGAGAACTTTTAAGAAATCTGAAAAACAGCAGTAGGCAGACTGGAAGAAAATACCAGAACTCAAAGTCTCATTACTTTGGTGACATGTTTCATTTTTACCCCTAGTCCTCAAGCTGCTGATCCCAGTGTTTGCCTCCATAGGCAAATGCAGCAGAGCAGAATAACATTACTCCAGACTTCTGGCTGGAAGATGGGAAAAGGGAGCCTGAGGGAAACCTAAAAGTACCAAGGAGGTGGTAGAAAGGAAGGGTTTGAGGAAGTAACACCATTAAGTTATCTATGAACTTCTGGGTTCAGTCCCAGCTATGCACCATGGATCTAAGTTTTATTACATACAAAATATGTTGAGAACTGAAACTAGCAGGTAGGTGAGAATGCAGAGACCAGACACACCACTGAGTGGTGCACATGTGGGACAAAGAATAGCACTGAAAAGACTGTCATGACTACACCGACACTGAGACACAGTCAGCAGAAGGTGAGTTGGAACTTGCAGCCTATATAACCAGATACATGCTCTGCTAAGACAAAATTACTCACATTTCTAGTGAGATTTAAATAAAGCCCACAATCTCATAACATACTATTCAAAATGTCCAAGAGTAATAAAATTAAGCAAAGTGTAACTTATCGTCAGATGCCAACAGCAAAATGACACAGATATTGACATTATCCAGCAAAAAAGGTTAAAATTGCTATTAGAAAAATTCTCAAAGTGAGCACAAAGCCTCTTGAAACAAATGCTAATGTAGTTTCAGCAAATAAATAGAAAATATAAAAGAAAGTCAAGTAGAAATTTTAGAACTAAAAAATTAACAGCAGAGTAGTCTAGAGAAACGAGAATTAGTAAACTAGAAGATAAAATAATCTATTTGGACAACAGAAAGAAAATACAATAATAAAAGCTCTAACCTTCACATCACTGGACAGGAGAAAAGAAAGGAAATGGGGACAATAAATAGCAGGAAAGCTCACATTTCACACGCACACACACACATCTACAAATGTGCTGGTTTTAGAAGCTTGGTGAACTCCAATAAACCCAAAATATTCATTCTCACACAGATCATCTTGAAATTAAAGAAAGAAAAAAATCTTGAAAAGAGAGAAAAATGATGCATCACGTGTAGAAACAATGATAAGTAGGACTGGGTTTCTTATCAGAGCTGTGAATGCCCATGTGGGAAGCTATATGAACATTCTTCAGACCACTAAAAAGGTAGCTACCATATGTCCCAGCAATTCCACTCTTAAGGATCTACCCAAAGGACACAAAGACATTAATTAAAAAGGACATCTACACCCCTATGTTTACTGCAGCACTATTTATAATAGGTAAGACTTGGAACCAACCCAAATGCCCAAAAGTAGATGACTGGATCAAGAAGATGTGGACATATATACACACTGGAATACTATTCAGGAACCAAAAAATATAAACTCATGCCATTTGCAGCAACATTCGGAGCTAGAAGGGGTTATGCTCAGTGAAATAAACCATAAGGAAAAAGAAAAATATTGGATGGTTTCACTTAGAACATAGGGGAATCAAATGAGGGATGAGGGGGAAAAAAAACTAAAAAACACAGCAAAACAAGACAAAAATAAACAGATAACTATAAATCAGAGACCTCCTCCAAGGAGCATGAAGGAGAGGGATCAAAACGAATGGGAAGAGCACAAGGTTCTATGGTGATAGTGTGTCAATTGGTGGTAGAAATTCTATGGGGACTACACCTGAGAAAAGAACACAATGTTGTTTTAAAAAAAGAACAATGATGTGAAATATATACAAGTAAATTATTTTTTTAATTTTATAAAAGGAAAATAAAGAAGAGATGCAACATCTGTACTGACAATAATAACTATCAATCCAGAATTTCATATCATGTAAAACTATCCCTCAGGAGTAAAAACGAAGATACTGTCAGTTAAAGAAAAACTGAGAGGATGTGTTGTCAGCTGACCTGATCTAAGCAAGTTGTTTAAAAACTCTTTAGTAAAAAGGAAAAAGATACTTGGAACACTGGGAATGGAGGTAAAGCAATAGAAATGGTAACTATCTGGTAGACAGGACAAACTGTTCTCCTGAACTCTCTTAACATGTGTTTAATGACGTCTATTGTCTGTGTGGTTTCCAATGTACGCAGATGTACTTTTATAAGAAACCTGTGACACACATAGTAAATCGGTAAAAGAACTCTATGGTGATAAGATTTCCACTGAAAGCTGTAACATACTTATTCAGAGCAGAGTGCAAAAGAGTTAAGTATATATATATATATATATATATATATATTATACTCAGAACTTGTGATTAGAATTATGTTAAATCTATGAATCAGTCTGGGGAGAATTAACAAATAAATTCCCTTCCAATCTAGTTGATTAGTTCTTCCTTGGTTTTGTTCATCAACGTTTTCAGTTTTCAGCTTAAAGATAATATACAAGTTTTTGTAGATTTATACTTAATAGGATATATATACATTCTCTTTCTTGTTCAAATAGGTTGTTTTTATTTTAACTTCTGCATATGTGTGTGTGTGTGTATGTGTGTGTTATAAAGCCCCTCCATATATATAAGGGACTTTATATAATGAGATATAGGTAAATCCAAATGCTATCTTAAAAAATGCTCAAATAATCCAAAAGCTCTATGCTGTAATTCACATTAAAATCTAAATGGTTCGCTCCCTCCCTGGTGGCACAGCGGGTTAAAGCTAACACCACTCCAGCATGAGTTCCATGCCTGCCCCAAAGGTGACCCACATGGCGTGGCAGACCTCTCCTGACCTGCCCACTGCTCCCCTCAGCAGTGTACTTCATCTATCTGCCTGTTCTGCTCCCCACTCTGTCTCTGGTGAATCCTCTCACTGGTGGCCCCTGCACCACTGGCCTGACCCCAGCTCTGTATGCAGAAGTAAATAAATCTTTAAAAAGAAAAAAAAAGAATTAAACAGGCACACTATAGAGAAAAAAGGGCACACGAATTAGAAAGACAAAAATAAAACTACCCCCTTCGCAGACATGATAACTTATAGAAAATTTACAAAAACAGAAACAAAAAACAACCCTCCAAATCTCTAGACTTAATAGTGAGCTTGCACAGGCCACAAGATATGAAGTCTACATGAAGTATCAACTGCACTTCTAGATACTGACCATATGCAATAAGAATCTGAAATGTAAAACATCATATCTTTTACAACTCTACCCAGTGAAATTATTTTAGGATGGCTAACTTGTTCTGTATCCTGATTGTGGTGGCAGTCACACAGTTCTATACATGTATTAAAATTCACAGAACCATGCATCCCCTAAACAAAGGCAGTTTGAGTTTGCTACATACCATTTAAAATGTAGCATCTTCCTATATAAGCTCCTCCTTCTGCATCTTGGCAAACTCAAACTCCAAGCTGAAATGGCCTATTTTTCTAGTGTGCCCTGTATGGAAATCGTGTCCAACCATCTCCTCTCACTGAAAAGTTCCTACAGCAGTGTACTTTTCCCTGATACTCTTCTGCATGTTGGTGTAATTATTTGCCCATGTGGCTTTCTCCCTCAACACAATGGGATCAGGAAACCAGGAATGGTGGTTTGTAGATTTTGGAGTCCAGGCCCTTATCCAGCACTAGGCCTCAGTTTGCATCTGTGGAAGTGAAAAGTTCAGACAACCTTGCTTTCCAGAAGCGTAAGTCCACTGGGACCAACCACAAACAGAAGAAGGGAGGTTGCCTGCGATTTATGGGAGTAGGCAGAGTATATCCATGGCCCAAACTGCATAATAAGCAGGAGAGGAAGCAAAAGGACTGAGTTGGACCTCTAGTGTCAAAGAAAATGAACAAAGCTTATTAATGCATGATAGTACCAGCATGACATCAGAACAGTTCCCCCAGCAACAACCCAGTTCTCTCACGGTGATGAAGTGTTCTGCCTTCTGCCTCTGACTTTAGTCACTTGGGATCTGCATTATTGCCTTGTAAAATTGATGGGCAGTGGCTCCATCTCTTGGCTTAAGGAATTTCTGCCAGCATTAGCAAAAAGTATTGGCTTGGCAATTTCTGAGGGCATTGCTTGCAATAGGAAAGTGATTAAAATTAGGCTAGATTGGAACGATGGCCATCCTCAAGCCTTATAGTTCACTGGCTCAGTCTCCTCCAAGCCATCAGCTCCAGCTGTGATCTCATCTGCTTTCACAGATATGGGAAGTGTATTTCTATATAGCCAGAAAGGTGAGAGGGGCCAAGTTCAGTGCTTTATTGTTTGTTGTTTTGATCACCTGAGGAAAATATTCAAGTCTAAAGTCTCTTTTCCTTCCTAATTGGCTGGAGATGCTAATTAAATATTTTTAAATTCCGACCTGCCCAGTACATCTTGTCTTCAGAACCTCTCTTCTTGAGAATAGGCACCAGCTGCTGGGTCATTCTGGTAGCTCAAGGTGCTCTGGGAGAGTAGGGTTGAGGATGAGTCTTATCTCCTGAGTCTGTGCACCAGGATGGCTCCCTTTACCGTGCTGTCATATGGCAGAGGAGCCCCCGAGGGCCAGACACTGCTGTCACAGCGGGCCAAACACAGAAGGCTTGGCAGGAAGTGGGGAAGGGCCCCAGAGAGCCACACCCAAGGCACATTCTATTTTATGCCCAGGAGAAAAGCCTACATCTAGCTCTATCTTGGTCTCCACAGATGCTGGGAAATGAAAAGTGCAGAAAATGCATCTGCTATATGTGAGACCATTTGATATTTTTCTTTTTCTTTTTGGCTTATTTCACTGAGCATAAACCTTCTAGCTCCATCCATGTTGCTGCAAGGAATGTAAAACAAAAAAGGATTAGAAAAAAAATAAAGTAATAAAGTAAAAATCAGAATCATCAGGCAACTACAGCTCAGAGATGTACTGTAGGGGGTGGAGGAGGAAGGAGGCCCAGGACAGGGGTGGGAAGAGCACAAGAGACCATGGTGATGGTGTACGGGTGAGGTGGGTGGTGGGGAATGACCCAGCAGCTGGTGCCTATTCTCAAGAAGAGAGGTTCTGAAGACAAGATGTACTGGGCAGGTCGGAATTTGTACAATGTATGTGAAACCATACATTGTACAAAAATGAAGGATGGTGTAATGAATATATTAAAAAATTAACAGAAAGAAAATGCATCTGCAGGAAATAAGAAAAGGACAATCCAAAAAGGATTCAGAAATGAAAGCTCTAGAGAGAAGGCAATCTTGAGACAACTTTCTACCAACATTTTGCATGTGCTTGGACAGAAGAGAAACCAGCACTCAGTTGCTTCTGAATCCTGTAGATTGAAGGGGAAATGTCTCCTGTCTGAGGCCATACAGCCCGCAGGATCCACACTCTGGCAAGCCCGCTCTCCACCTTGTAGTACTGCAGTGCACTGGCCTTAGTGTGCAGTGGGTGTGGGGAAATCCAGACAGCACAATTGTGCAGGCAGCAGTGAGGCTTTCCCCTCTGGTCCTCCTAACAAATCCACCGCATACACTACTTTATGCTGGCAGGTTCAACAGCTTATGGAAAAACATCCAGCCCAGCTCCTCTCTCTGACTTGTTTTGACACAGAGCCGTTCCACACTTCCTGCCACTCCCAATCCCCATCTGCCCTTGGCTCTGCAACCATCACCAGAACGTTTTTCATTTTGCAAAACTAAAACTCCACTCATTAACAAAACTCCTCACCCCCCCATGCCCCCCACCCCTGGGATCCACCGTTCTACTTCCTATGGGGATGAATCTGGGGAGTCCAGATACTCATACAGATGGACACATACAGCATATGTTTTGTGACTGGCTTATCTCATTAGCAAAACCCTTCAAGGTTCACCCATATTGTAGTCTGTGTCCAAATTTTCATTTTTATGGATGAATAACATGCCACATTTTTTGTTTGTTTGTTTATCCATTCATCCACCAATGGACATTTATGTCACGTCCGCCTTTTAGCTGTTGTAAACAGTGTTGTGATGACACGGGTGTACAGATAATTGTTCGAGTCATGGGTCTTCAGTTCTTTTGGGTGTATGCTCAGGAATGGAACTGCTAGGTCATGTGAGAATTATAATTCTATTTTTGAGGAACTGCCATACTGTGCACCATTTGACCTCTCACTAACAGTACACAGGGATTCCGATTTCTCTACATCCTTGCCAAAACATGTTCCGTTTGTTTGATGGCAGCTATCTTAACTAGTGTGAAGAGGTAGCTCATTGTGGTTTGGATTTACATTCCCCAATAGTGATGTTGAGCTTCTTTTTGTGTGTTTACTGCCCATGTGTGGATCTTTGCAGAAATTCCTTGCTCATTTTGAACTGGGTGGTTGGATTTTGTTGTTGAGTTTTAGGAGTTGGCTAAACAGTCTGGAGAAAACTTTAGCAGATATGTGATTTGTAGATACTTTCCTTCATTCTGTGGGTGGTCCATTTACTCTATTGATAATGTCATTTGATGTCCAGTTTTAAATTTTTAAAAAAGGTTTATTTATTTATGTTTTAAAAACTGAGGTTCAGGCCAGAGGTGCAGGGGCAGTGAGAGGATTCACCAGAGACAGAGTGGGGAGCAGAACAGGCCGACTGATGAAATACACTGCTGAGGGGAGCAACAGGAGGGTCAGGAGAGGTCTGCCGTGCCATGTGGGTCACCTCTGGGATGGGTAGGGATTGAACTCATGCTGAAGTGGCTTTAGCTTCTTAGTGCTGTGCTTTAACCCGCTGCGCCACCAGGGAGGAACTCCAGTTTCAAATTCAAATGAATTCTAATGTCTAACTTTTTTGCTTTTGCCTCGCCATTGGTATCACATCCAAGAAACTATTGCAAATTCAACGTTCTGAGCTTTTCCTTTATGTTTTCTTCTGAGAATTGTATAGTTTTAGCACATACATTTGAGTGTCTATTTTGTTAACTTTGCATGCCATATAAGATAAGGGTTCATCTTCACTCTTTTGCAAGTGGATACTAGCTCAGATGTTAAAAACCCTGTCCTTTCCCCACTGGATGATCTTGGCACTGCTATTGAAAAATCACTTGACCAAACATCTTAGGGTTTATTTCTGGACTCTCTAGTCTGTTCCATTGGAATGTCTTTATATCAGTACCACCCTATTTTGATTGCTGTGGCTTTGTAGAAATTTTGAAACTGGGAAGCATGAGACCTTGATGTGTTTCTTTTTTCAAAATTGTTTTGGCTATTTAGAGTCCCTTAAGATGCCATATGAATAATATGATGGGTTTTTCTGTTTCTGCAAAGAATGCCACTGTGATTTTGATAGGGATGTCATTAAATCTGTACATTTAGGCAATATTGACATCTTAAAAATATGAAGTCTTTCGGCCCTCCCTGGTGGCGCAGCGGGTTAAAGCACAGCACAAAGAAGCTTAAGCCACTTCCACATGAGTTCGATCCCCGCCTGCCTCGGAGGA